>NC_061111.1:93681232-93776475 GCF_002878395.1 Capsicum annuum | reverse complement strand
GGGGGGGGGGGGGATAATGTATGACCTCTTGAAATTTCAATCATTTCATTTTTGACCTTCTCGTGTGCGTAATATCAATTGTTTAGGGATGTTAAAAGGGTAATTTGAGAAATTTTTGAATTTTTAAAAAAGGTTTGGGGTTATTTTGGGACTCTAGGGTAGAGTACCTCCGCAGTATCATTATGTCATAGAGATTAGCCTCCACGATATCGGTGTGTCACAGAGGATAACCTTCGTAATAAGGTTGTTCCATGAGGAGGTGCTAATTTTGTCCAGTTTTGTTTTTTTACTTAGGGTGAGGGTATTTTGGTCTTTTCACCATTTTCATGACTTATAAACATAAAAGTTACCTTCTCCCCTTTATTTAAAGGGATTAAAATTCTAATTCTCTTCTCTAACACCTAGACTTAGAAAGCTTAAGGGTTTTACAAGAAATCACTACTCCAAGCTCCAAACTCAAAATTGATTTCAAATTATTATGCGATTCAGGCATGTTTCTCTTCTTTAAACTTTAATTTTACATTTTGGCTTGAATTGAATAGATTTTCATGTGATTTAAGTTGTGGATTTTTAAATTAGGTTGAGCGGTTTTAGTTGTTACTGATTGAATTACTTATCCCAAGTTTTATTGATTACTCATACTTTAAAGTGATGTTTTGGGGATTAAATTGGTACATTTTTTAAATGGTTGGAATGGGGGACATAGGTTTCCCCAAATTAGATAAATTCTATCTCGAAATTGCATGAACCTAAACCCACTTTGTGAATTTAATATTTACTATGGAAAATTACATGGTTTGACATGCTTTTGAACCTAATTCATTGCATTAATGGATAAATAGATATAAAAATAGATTTGGATGGGTTTGATTGCCATGGTTTGGAATTTAATGGAACTTGGGAGTCTAATTTAGTTGTGTGAATTGGTTCGGCATAAATATATTAGCTTGCAAGTGTATTGGTATGACGATACTACGTGGTAAATGTCTTAATGAAAGACTGCCGGATTAACGAACTGGTTTATGTATAAAATATTTTAGTGAACTTGTTTATATTATATATATATATATATACACACACACACATTTAGAATGGCTATTGTCCATGTTTACTTTAGTTTTTCCTTGGATTTTTCTCAATTTTTACGGCTAACACGCATTGGGACCCTTTCAGTGGGGGAATCTAAAACCATATAGCCCATGGGTGTATTTAGAACGAACTGAGCTACACCATTTAGGTTAATGGTTTTAAAACTCTCATGTTGATTACCCTTACCGTATCCCAACACCCTATATATGTATATATGAATGTGTGCATGTGGTTTTGACTGATTTTGAATATGGCATTATGTTACCATTTTCCCTATGTTACATGTTAGTGCTTATCCCACTAATCATCCTAGGACACTACATTGTTTCATGATGTAGGGTTCGAAGACATTTTGTTTCTCCTGCATAGCGTTAGGTAGATTAATACGTCAATTGAGTTGCTGTAAAATGGTTAGCCTCTATCCTTCAAAAGATCATATCATTTCATAATTCTTTCATTACTGACGCAGTACTTTTGGATTCTTTTAGGTCATATTCAGAGGCATGTCCCGACTAGTTATTATTTTGGTTTTGGAGACTACTATGGATAGGTGTGGGTTGGTTGGTTATTGTTTGACTTTTAGTTTCATTGAGTTATTCATTTATCTTTATATTACTCTTTAAATGGCTTTCGTATTATTATTATTATTATTATTGTGTTGTTGAGGGTAGGTTTAGGGGGTGGTCTCCGGTCCATGGTATACTTGAGATACCTGTCATGGCCAGGCTTTGATTCGGGTCGTGACACTATGTGTAATACCCCAAATTTTGGCCCAGAATGAAAATCTATCATTCCTATGTTTGGATGTTTCAAAAGCCTCAAATCCTATATAAATTTAGTGTGTTAATCAATTATGTAGTGTGGGAATCTATTTGAGCATGAATTTAGATCCTAGAGGTCTCCTAACTTAAGTACAATTTGAAAGCTTTCCTATCATTCAAGTTTTAGTGAGCATCAAAACTTGGGTCAACTTCAATAGACCATAATTCGTTTTATATGACGAACAGGGTGTTTTACTATATATCAAATAAAAGTTCTTTTAACTATCTTTCTAACAATACTAATTTCTCCTAAATCCGATATCGGAGTCCAACATATCAGGCTGGAAACAGTGTGACAACATTCATGATAGCTTATCATATTTGTGACGCCCTATCACGAAGGTCATCAGCCTTAGGCAGAAATCAACTCCTAAGTGACAACATTTGTGATAACTTATCACAAATCTAACGACATTTTTGATGACTTATCGAAAGTCAGACGTACTATCACCAATATCGTCAGCTATGATTTTTCAGCAACTGGGAAATTATTTCATAAGGGTATTTTGGTCTTTTCTTTCACCTTCCACGACTTATAACCCTAAAGAGGCATAATTTATTCCATTTTTCTTCAGTTAAGCATCTCAAAAACCCTGTATTATACTCTCAACTACAAGATTAGGGTTTCCATTAAACTCATCTCTCAAAACCAAGATTCAAGCCTTTTTCCAAGATAATCAAGAATTAAGTTTCTCAATCCAAGAACTCTCCAGCAAATCATCAATTTTTTCTTTCTAAAGTATGTGTGTGTTCATTCATGGACTCCTTTCATCCATGAAGTTCAAGAACGCTTTTCTAAAACTATATATTATGGTTTTCATGTTATGAATGGATTGTTGATCATGTTTATACGTTGAATGATGCCAAGATAGAATCTTTATGTGTTATTATGAATTGATGACATCATATGAGTTGAAAACATGTAAGTTTGATTATTTATTATGAGTAATAGTATAATTTACACCTATGCCTAAGTTGTGCATGTAAGATGTTTGATAAAATACCTATTAGACTAGAAATCATGCATTATAGCTAAATTGTGACTAAGTGAAGGATTCATGTTGAAATTGTGCCTTGTAAATGTTATTGGGATGTTCATGAACTAGTCTTATGAGATTATGCCATGCTTACTTGAAAATGCTACTTATGTACAAAATGTATGATATCCATCCACTTCATGAAATTCCCTAAGTTATGATATTATGGGTTGTTAATGTTGGTCACGTACTCAAGTCAGTCATGTGTGTCAGTTTACTTCCATCGAGTCCTGGGGGTAATCATACCCGAAAAATATAGATGTGTACCTAGATCCATGTCATGTTATTACGATACTCTCAGTTAAGCCATGATTAATAGAATTCAGTCAGTCATGTGACTCAGGAAAACTCTAAAATCTTAGTAGTCTTAGTAGTTCTTTAATCTCAGTGATCTCAGTGCTCAGTCTGTAACTTCAGTATTCACATTCTTTAGTACTCTCAATCAGTCCTCAGAACTCAGTACATTTTATTAGTCATTAAAATTCAGTAAACTCAGTTTAGCTCCGCTAAACAATACCACTAGTATCAGTTCAGTTCAGTTATTTAGTGTATCTCTGCTATTCATTTTAGTGTTTTTCAGATGGGAGTAGGATTTAGCACCGAGTGAGCCTAGGGATGGGGACTCACCAACTAGAATAGGACTGATATCTCTAGAAGCAATCCCTAAGTTCTAGAACTCTGTAGCCAACGTAGGTTCGATATGTCACCCATTAGCTATGACTGACATACTCAGGGGTCACCCGTTAGCATATTTATATGTATAGAACTGATCCTAGGAGTCACCTGCTAGATTAGGACCGACTCCACAGTAGATGTCTTTACTAGTGGCGCGGTACTGACACCATTCTAGTCAGGGTAGAGATTGGACCCCATTTAGCTTAGCTTGGTTCATGTCGGTTAGATGAACACATCTTACAATTTCAGTTATACAATTAGGGCTTTCAGACACAATCAACTCAGCTTAGTAGTTTAGATTTAGTACTGTTAGATACAGTCAATGCTTATCATTGTAAATAGACTTCAAGATCACCCATTAGCTAGGACTGATCTCAACTATGATTGATCAGTATCAGAATTATTAGATTTAAAGATCACCTACTAAATAGGAATGATCTCACACTAAGTCAAATCATCTTTATTATCAGTATACTCATGATCACCCGCTAGATAGGACTGATCACAGATTTAGTTACTCCAAGTAGAATGGAAATCAGATAGTTCCATCAGAACTTAGACTTTTAGATATAGTCTCTTAGTATCGGTTATATCAATTAGTCCGATCATTATAGTTATATCAGCTATATCAGCTGTCATAGCTTATGTTACCAGTATTCAATTTTAAGACTGTTAGACTTAGTCATTCAAACCAATTCTTTATAATTTAAACTGTCAAAAATAGTTAATAATCTATTCAATACCTCAGTAACAGTAAAGTCATGTCATCAGCATTCATACTCAGTAGTCAGAATCATCACGAGTTAATTTATAGTTGTTTATCCATGTATCGATTCTCACGTTCATATTATTTAGCATTGTTCATGCATATAACCCTTTCCATTTAGCATACCTCACTCGTATACTCAGTACATTCAGACATACTGACGAATTTCGCTATGGTGCTTTCTCTTATGTTACACCATAGGTTTAGAGGCACGTGCTCTAGATCACTAGTAGCATTTCAGTGTTTAGATTTTGTAGTGAGTCCTTCTCATTCGAGGATGATATGATTATTGCTATATTTACTATTCAGTAGCTAGATGGAGTTAGTTGGAACATGTTCCTTCAACTCCTTATTCAGTTCAGTTAGAGGCTTTCAGAATAGATGTCAGATTAGATATTCAGATCTCATTATTTTCAGTATTTATGACTTATTTTGGTATTGTTATACCTTTTTCAGACATTTTGTTATCGGACGTTTATTCAGTTCAGATCTTATGGACTTTCATGTTCATGTTTCCGTATTTTATAATATATTATACAGTATGCAGGTATAAATATCAATCATGCGTGTGTTGTGCCCCATAACTATGTGCAGGAGGATATGAGATATTTTAGGAACAGTTTTTCTTCTTTCAGTATTCATGTCATGCCAGTGAGCAGTCAGATTTGTATAGCTTGTTTTCTCATCCTTGCATCTATTCATGCTATTCGAAATCTTAGAGAATGTAACTATTTCAAGGTGGAACCTCCAGTAGTTATATTTTCAGTCTATCTCATGCATTTGTTTTAGAACCTCAAAGTTTAGTTATAATCTAGTACATAGATGCGTTGTTCATCACCCAGTATATCCGTAAGGTAATTGTTCTTAGAGGGACGTAGCGTCCCAAGGATGATATACCCCACTTTCTCTTAACGCTCTCATGCCTTAGATCCTTTAATTTCTCCTTGTATAATGAATTTAGTCTAGAATAGAGGGTACTCATAAGTTGACCTTCAAGTTAGACCTCAGCTGTAAGTCAGGTATTCAGGCGTTCAGTTCATTTGATGATGTTCATTCCATATGTCACATAGCAGAATCAGTCATGTTCTCATGTTTCAATTCTATCTTAGTGCCTTTACCATTGCATGTTCAGTCGTATGGTCGTGAGTCAGTTTATTTATGTATTCACGCATTAGATATGCGTGGTCAGCTTATTAGTACTTTCAGTCATGCATTCACGTATCATGCCAGTCATATAATCATGCATTAGATATGTATGGATTCAACATATTAGATATCCATTCTCAGTTTGAGAAACTCAATTTATCATAACACTTAGTCCTAAATATATAAATCAGCTACCCATGCATCAGATATGCATGTACAGTATGATATGCTCAATTTTCTGTCATGTCAGCCACAAAATCATGATCATTCATTCATGCTATATATTCGTGTAATTTATCTTTTCTCTCATCTTAGCTAGTATCATTCGAGGACGAATGTTACCAATGGGAAGATATTATAATACCCCACATTTTGGACTAGAATAAAAATCCATCATTCCTATGCGTGGATATTTCAAAAGCCTCAGATTCTATATAAATTTAGTGTGTTAATCAATTATGTAGTGTGAGAATCTATTTGATCATGAATTTAGATCATAGAGGTCCCCTAACTCAAGTACAAGTTAAAAGCTTTCCTATCGTTCAAGTTTTAGTGAGAGTCAAAACTTGGGTCAACTTCAATTGACCATATCTCGTTGTACATGACGAACTGGTGGTTTAGTATATATAAAATAAAATATGTTTGAATTATCTTTCTAACAATACCAATTTTACCTAAATCCGATATCGGAGCAAAGAGTTATGCCTATTTTTCTCCAGCATATCAGGCTGGAAATAGTTTGACGACATTCGTGATAGCTTATCACATTTGTGATGCCCTATCATGAAGGTCGTCAGCCTTAGGCAGAAAACAGCTCCTAAGTGATGACATTTGTGATAACTTATCATAAATCTGACGACATTTTTGATAACTTACACAAGTCTAATGTCCTATCACCAATGTCGTCAGCTATGATTTTTCAGGAACTGGGAAATTATTTCATAAGGGTATTTTGGTTTTTTTCCTTCACCTTCCATGAATTATAACCCTAAAGAGTCGTAATTTTTCCTATATTTCTTTAGTTAAGAATCTCCAAAAATCCTCTCTTATTCTCTCAACCACAAGATTAGGATTTCCATCAAACTCATATCTCAAAAGCAAGATTCAAGCCTTTTTTTAAGATAATCAAGAATTAAGTTTCTCAATCCAAGAACTCTCCAGTAAATTTTCAAGGTTTCCTTTCTAAGGTATGCGTGTGTTCATTCATTGACTCCTTTCATCCATGAAGTTCAAGAACCCTTTTCTAAAACTATATATTATGGTTCTCATGTTATGAATGGATTGTTGACCATGTTTATATGTTGAATGATTCCAAGATAGAATCTTTATGTGTTATTATAAATTTGTGAAATCATATGAGTTGAAAACATATAAGTTTGATTATTTATGATGAGTAATTGTATGATCTACACCTATCCCTAAGTTATGCATGTAAGGTGTTTTATAAAATACCTAAGAGACTAGAAATCATTCATTATAGCTAAATTGTGACTAAGTGAAAGATTCATGATATGCCCCCATATTCCAATGTTTTCATGTTGATATTGTGTCTTGTAAATGTTGTTGGGATGTTCATGAACTAGTCTTATGAGACTATGCCATGCTTACTTGCAAATCCTACTTATGTACAAAATGTATGATATCCATGCACTTCATGGAATTCCCTAAGTTATGATATTATGGGTTGTTGATGTTGGTCATGTACTCAAGTCAGTCATGTGTGTCAGTTTCCTTCCATCAAGTCCTGGGGGTATTCGTACCAGAAAAAAATACCTGTGTGCCTATAGCCATGTCATATTATCACGATACTCTTAGTAAGCCTTGACCAATAGAATTTAGTCAATTATGTAACTCAGGAAAACTCAAAAATCTCAGTAGTCTCAGTAGTTCAGTAATCTCAGTGATCTCAATACTCAGTCTATAACTTCAGTATTCACAATCAATCTCAGTAACTTCAGTACTCTCAATCAGTCCTTAGAACTCAGTACATTTTGTTAGTCATCGAAATTCAGTACACTCAGTTTAGATCCGCTAAACAATACCATTAGTATCAGTTCAGCTAATTAGTTTAATTCGGGTATTTAGTTTATCTCTACTATTTAGTTTAGTGTATTTCAGATAGGAGTAGGATTTAGCACCGAGTGAGCCTAGGGATGGGGACTCACCTACTAGAATAGGAATGAGATCCCTAGAAGCAATCCCCGAATTCTAGAACTACGTAGCCAGTGTAGGTATGAGATGTCACCTATTAGATAGGACTGATCCCAGGAATCACCCGCTACATTAGGACTGACTCCACAGCAGATGTCTATATTGTTGGTGCAGTACTGACACCCTTCTAGTTAGGGCTGAGACTGGACCCCAATTATCTTAGCTTGGGGCATGTCGGTTGGATGAACACATCCCACAGTTTCAGTTACAGATTCAGGGCTTTCAGACACAGTCAACTCAACTTAGTAGTACAGATTCAGTACTGTTAGCTACAGTCAATGATTATCATTGTAAATAGACTTCAAGATCACCCATTAGCTAGGACTGATCTCAACTATGATTAATCAATATTAGAATTATTAGATTTAAACATCACCCGCTAGATATGACTGATCTCATACTAAGTCAAATCATCCTTATTATCAGTATACTCATGATCACCCACTAGACAGGACTGATCTCAGATTTAGTTACTCCAAGTAGAACAGAACTCAGATAGTTCCATCAAAACTTAGACTGTCAGATACAGTCTGTAAGTATCGGTTTTATCGATTAGTCCAATCATTCTAATTATATCATCAATATCAGTTATCATAGCTCACGTTACAAGTATTTAGTTTTAGGAATATTAGACACAGTCATTGAAACTAGTTCTTCATAATTTGAACTGTCAAAAATAGTCAATAATCTATTCAGTACCTAAGTAACAGTAAAGTCATGTTGTCAGCTTTCAGACTTAGTAGTCAGCATCATCACGAGTTCAGTTATAGTTGTTTATGTATGTATGTATTCTCCCATTCATATTAGTTAGCATTATTCATGCATATAAGCCTTTGCATTTAGCCTACCTCACTAGTATACTCAGTACATTCAGACGTACTGACGCATTTTCACTATGGTGCTTTCTTTTATGTTACACCATAGGTTCATAGGCATGAGCTCCAGATCAGTAGTAGCATTCCAGTGTTCAGAGTTTGCAGTGAGTCCTTTTCATTCGAGGATGATATGATTATTACTACATTTACTATTTAGTTTCTAGATGGAGTTAGTTGGAGACATATTCCTTCAACTCCTTATTCAGTTTAGTTAGAGGCTTTCAGACTAGATGTCAGATTAGATATTCAGATCTCATTATTTTCAGTATTTATGACTTTTTTTGTTATTCTTATACCTTTTTCAAACATTTTGTTATTAGACGTTTATTCAGTTCGAACCTTATCGCCTTTCATATTCATGTTTCCCTATTTTGTGATATATTATGTAGTATACCGGTACAGATATAAGTCATGGGTTAGCTTGTGGTCCTTCGGGGTCATGAGCATCGTGTAGCATTTCGGTTCAAAAAATTGGGGTGTTACACTATGCTTTGAGGAAGTTGATGTTTCATGATAAGAATTACTCTACTCATGATTTGGAGTGGGTTGTAGTGGTGTTTGCACTATAAATTTAGAGGCATTACTTGTATGTGGTTCATTGTTAAGTGTCCACTGACTCCCGTAGCTTGCACCATATCTTCACTTAGAGGTGTTTGAATTTTAGATAGCATAGGTGGATAGAGTTACTGAAAGATTATGATATTATTATTCTCTACAATCTAGGTAAGGCTAATGTGGTAGTCGGTGCTTTAAGTAAGAACACTGAAAGCATGTAAAGCTTTTTGTGTTTGAAGGTTTCTCGATGTATGTTAGTTAGGGAGGTTCAATCCCTTGTAGCTTCATGTGACTTGAGGTGTCTAAGAGAGTTGGATTTCTAGCCAGCGTAGAGGAAAAGTCTACATTTCATGATCAAATTAAGGCTATGCAATAGGATGCGAAGCCAAGTGAGATTTGTGAAAAGGTTTTACAAGGTGAGCATTCTTGGTTATAGAGGTGTTTTAAGGATAATGGGGGGATTTTGTGTGCTCCATATGGATGATTTGATTCCTATTATTCTAGGTGAAACTCATTATTCGAAATACTTTATACATCCTGGTGTGACCAAAATGTATTGCAATTTGAAGCAGCCTCTTAATGGAGTCAAAAAAAATGTGTCATAGTTGATTTTATGGCTAAGTGTCAAAATATAACGACCCATCCCGTCGTTAAAATATTGATTGGGGAATAAGTGCTCAAGTACAGTTTTCCCTAGGATGATAGTTGTTAAAATCGCAGGCTATGATGGTTTCTGCCAAAAATTGAGTGTTCTGTGCAGTATAGATTATTTGTGTCTCATGGGGTATTGTTTGATGGTCTGATTGTTATGACTTACTAGATAAGTTTGAAAGTTTGAAGAAACTTTCAAACTTTCCACCAGTTGTTTTTCTTCTTCATTGTACTATGAATTAATTAATTTTTCCTATGAACAAAAGGAGTAGTAACGTTATGAGGTGATCTCCTTTTTCTCACTATCAATCATTGGAAAAATTGCACTAACAAACTTGAAAAATAATTCATAGCACTTATGTAAATGCCACAAAACTTATCAAGTATTGAACAATCCTTTTATGGTAATAAAACTATAATTATATTAAAAGCTAAATATAACAAAGACCATTCGTATCATTAGAGCAGATCTATAATACGATTTAAAATTTTGATGAACACAATAATTTTAATAGAAATCTATAATGTCTTAAGAGAAATGATTTAAATATGTATAAATTATAAATTTAAAATTCAATAATTCATAAGAATTAAAATCTCAAACTCATAAATTTAAAATCGGAATTTCGCCATTAAGCTAGGATGGACCAAATAGGCGAGTCAGGATCATTTCCTATGAACTATTACAAGATAATATAGTTATTTTGTTACGACAAAAGTAGTCTCTGCAGTATGAAAATATTACACAACACAACAAATTAAGAAAAAACAAAACTTACTAGTATAGATGCTAATTACTGTCTCAAGCACTAGTTTTTGAAAATACACTTTCTATAATTAAAATTCTCCTCGATACATGTATCTATTTGATTATATGAGATGCATATTTTCAAATTTTTGTATTTGAATTTCATGATTTAATTTTATGTATTTGTGAAAACATGTTTCCAAAACCAATTTTCACTACCATATCTAAAATCAATTTCATCTTGGTTATTTGATATCAATTTCATCCGCTATATCTGATATCAAATATCTAGTGTATTTCGTATTGAATAAAATTTCTAAGGTGCATATTCAGCTAACGTATCTAGTGTCTCCGTGCATATATACATGTATATGACAACAAAGATACATGTATCTCATATTTAATAGATTATAAATATTCATAAATACAAGTATTTGTGTATAGATATACAAGGTATCATGAGGACATTGGAGTTGCCAAAAAACATAAATTTAGTCAGATCTTGGACATACACACAGTCCAATAGTATCTAGAGAAAATTCAATTAATGTATCTATGTACAGATAAATGTATATGGCATCAAAGATACAGTTATCTCATACTGACAAGGTGTATATGTGCATAAATACATGTATCCGTGAGTAGATACACTGGAGTTCACGAGGACACCAGAGTCTGTGCATAGATACATCAGAGCTAATGAGGGTTCCAGAGTTCGCCAAAAAATGTAGATCTAGTCAAAACTTTGACATATATAGTTTAATAGTATTAGAGCTTTTGTTAACGTATGAAATTGGAAAAGTAGGGGGAGAAACAATAGCGTTGTAGTGGCGGTGGATCATCAAAAACTCTATGCTTTATCAAATCTCATCAATGTTGAGCCATAACACCTAAAAAATAAAAAAAATTCATCAAGGGTAAATGGAGAGGAAAACCACCAAGTAATTGTTTCTTTTCTATGAGTCTTCGAAGCTAGAAGCTCCAAGATGGAGTGATGGAGAAGGCAAAAAGTGTCATTACCCAAAAGCTAGGTCATGGTGGTGCTTATTGTGGCTCAAGCTTGATAAGTAAGTTGATCACTGAGACAAAGGAAATGCAAAAAAATAAGGAAGAAAATCAAACACTTAATGACATTAAATATAATGTGAGAATTTTCGAATGAAGTCAAGCTAAATACGAATATAATGTGAGAATTTTAGAATAAAGTCAGGATAAAAATTAAATATATTCAAACGTAAATCTAAATTAATAACATAAAATTCCAAAATCTGGTGTCATAAGTTTAAGAGCATCTAATACATTTAAGAAATACTAAAATAAGAACAAATATATCTAACAACAAGTAAGACATCCAAATAAAAAGGTAAGAGAAAGTCCAGAGTCAACTCTACATCCCTAGAGAATGCTAGCCCCTCAATCACTACTTAGATAAGCATGAATCAGCTGTCATGGAAAGTTCTCGTACTAGGATCTGACCCGAAAGGAAACAATAGGAGTGAGTACAATTCACTTGTACTTAGTAGGTATCATAGGCTGACTAAGCAAAGTAAAAAATATAATAAGTAAAATATACTATGAGAATGTCACCTGTAAGAAAAAAAGTTCCAAATGGTAGCTCACTTCATATCCACTAACAGTTATAATATATGGATACACTGAAAAGATAACAACATACTGATATATATGAAAATATAATAAAACTAAAAACAAGTCAAGGAAAAATTAAGGAAAACAATCAAGATGCGCATTTGTATGAAATGTATTGTAATTCAATGTGGATGGGGTGAATGATAAAAACCATTAGATTACTTTCTGTATATGTTCTGAGGTGGATTTATGCACCTCACTATTGTTATTTATGCTTATATTGATTAGTTCTAAGGATTTCTCTTGGGTTTAATGTATTACTCTTGATATAAATGAGCATCTATGTGTTACGTTATAATGTTAATGATTAAGGTGTGTCATAATGAGTTTGGAGTCAAAATATTAAATAAAAGTTCAAAAAAGAAGACTGGTACTCTTAGCTTGAGCTATGTTCAATTCTAGTTCATCGTGTTAGCTTTAATTAAGTCTTGAGATCTAATTTTTTTTTGTGTTTGATGTTATAGGATGCTTGGTGAGTTAACAATCTTGAAAAATATATTATTTACAAGAAGTAAAACAATAGGAAAGACATCACAAAGCTTGGACTTAAAGGACAAACGCATTGGACTAAGCATGACAAAATCTAAAACTTTTGGAAGCCCTTGGTTGCATTGAGAATTGGACAAACCAATATCCCTATGAGATATTGGAATTCCATGGACCCTATCCTCTATGATAAGGGAATGGAATGGAGGCTATCTAAATGCAGAAAGCTTGGTCCTAGTCTAAATAGGATGCTTAAACTCTTAAGTAATAAACTTGGACGACCTTAGGTCTTTGAAATAGGCTGGAGAAGGATTCAATTAGGTTTTTTATTCCTTTATATATTGTTTATAGATTATAACATAGATTTATCTATTGTGATTACTTGTATGTCCGTGAGTGTCTAATAACCCTTTTTTGAGGTTTAGTACAAACACATGATTACTCTTGTTACGAATTGACTTAGTTTTGATTATTTATCATTGTTGGTTGTTTACTTATCCTTATGTTGCCTACTTTAAGGATTCTTGACCCTTGTAATACATGCATAACTCTATTATGAACCCAGAAGGATGAATGATAGGGTGGAATGTGGGATAAATAGAATAGGATCAAAATCTTTCAATTGAATGAAGTTATGATTTGTATTTAGGATATGAATTTACCTAAGTTCCTTATTTGACTCAATTAAGGAATGAAATATGAATGAATTTAACTTAGTTCTTGAATCCCCATCCAACGATGTAGTTGTGGGCTAAGTTAGATAGTTGATTAGCCGTTCCGAAGGCTATAGTCATAATATCAATACCGTGAACTAACAACCAAGAAAATTAACCTAACCAAAAATGTTATATAGCTAAGTATGATTTTTCAGAGTGCATTAACCCTGGGTTTGTTCCCACTGTTGTTCAAGAACCTTTAATTTATAGTATTGTTGAGTTTATTTTTAGTTTTAACTTCCAAACTCTCTTTTGGTTACTTTAGCACTTATTAAATCTTTATCGTTGAACTAGAACTAGATAGTTTTTTAGCACACCACACCGTGGGATTGATACTTTGATTGTAAAAGGCTATTTTACTACTTGGTAGACCACGTACACTAGTGTGTGCTCTTGGGTGCAATAAGCGCATCACCTGCAAGAAAAAAAGTCCTAAATGGTAGCTCATATCATCTCCACTAAAAGTTATAATATATGGATAAATTAAAATTATAACAACACAATCATACATATGAAAAAACACTAAAACTAAACAAAAGTTAAGGAAAAATTAAGTAAAACAATCAAGATGCGTATGCGGATGAAATGTATTGCAATGTAATGTGGATGGGATGAATGTTGAAAGCCATTGGATTACTTTCTATATACACCCACCGAGATCACAGCTACCATGTAGAAACCATGGGAGTTTCACAACTCATATACTATATCTCAATCCCATACCAACCTTTCTATAAAATGACGACAGCCAAGGGTCTTTTAAAACATCATACCTAACCTTATTACCTCTGACAATGGTTTTTCAAAAGTGAGTCCTTTTAATTCAAAAATAGCCTTTCTCAATGCTATTAATATCTCATGAATGTATATGCATAGAATGAGGAAGTAATTCTCACAACCAACTCAATATGATGATATCCAATCCAGCGAACGCATATATATATATGCAAAGGATCCTAGAATCAACTCAATGTACCATAATTGATGATTAACAACTCCAAATGGGAATCATCAATATAAATATGCTTGCAAGACATCATTAATATCATATTAATTCCTAGCTTAGGTTGTTTTATCATGATAAAAAAACCAATGCTCAAATAAGGCCTACATTAACTAACTAAGCCTCCTCATAGGCATCATATATAGAAAAAGGTATTCCAATTTACAAATACGGCTAATGATTTCAATTAAAGCCCCAACTCAAGCAATACACAATATCAGATATCACAAGTCAACAACTATAGAGTATAATCCCCCACACGGGTACACAAAAATAAAAATAATCTTGAAACATAAACAACATAGTTATTTTTTCCAACCCTTAGCATGCATTAATAATTCATTAACTACCAAACTTCACATGAACGAAACTAAGACGTAACCTACCTCAAAATAATGAATTTCAAGTATAAAGTGCTTCAACACGGATACTTTCCTTTATGAATGGCCTCAAAATCAACTACAATACTTAAATATAGAATCCCCACGTTAGAAGAAAGCTAATGATACTCATATTGCCCATACTCGGACCTATGCCAAAATACGCTCGAAGATGAGTTTAAAAATGAAAGGAGTAAAATTGGAATTTTTTTAAAACACATTCTCCTAGGTTATAGGAATCGACAGTAGAAAATTCACATAAAAATGGATTGAAATTGACGTCCAAAACAAAAAAAAACTTTTAAACTTTATCAATAAAACCCCTAATTTTTATTTCAAAATTATGATTTAAAGGAGTTTTTTAAGATATAATGAATGATAAATAATGGAAATCTGAGTTAGAAGTTACCCATACAAAGTTCAATGTTAAAACCATCAAAAATTACCTTTTCCAAAGCTTGGAGGTTAAAAAATAGAGTAAAATCATAAAAATGGAGTATTTATATTATTTAGTGAATAGTACCTTAATTGTAGACCCCACCATGCAATCACGAGGGTTTGTGTTTGACTATCCATTAAATTGGCCTAAACATGAATCAAGCCTTTGTATTCATGACAACCCATCGCATTTATGAAGAACAACTCTATTTCCTTTATGGTCGCAATGAAGGGTGATTCCTTATTTGCATTTGTGGCCAAAGTATCATGTTTGTAAAGATGGATTCATGCATCAATTATCAATTGTGTACCAATTGATTTTGCATGTTTCAAATTCTCCAAATTGACCTTCAGGATTCATTTGAGACTCAAAGAAAATAAGCCATAATGCTACTAGGCTATTTTTTATATGTTGAACTTAATGATCATGTTGAATTTTCCAAAAAGGACTGCTTTTACAAAATTAATCCCGAGGACCCCTTCTTCACTAATTTCCAAATGAACGGTCAAAATGAGATATAAAGGCCTCGAAATCAAACTAACCTCTCTACTAACCCAAATTTGACATTGTGAATCTACTGGTGGAGTTTTCTTTTCCATTCAATACTCAAAATATAAATATTGATCCAAGTCAATTATAAAGCTTTCCAAAACTCTAAAAATCACAAAATAGCACAAATCATTCTTGAGTACATCAGGAATTATGTCAACCATCTCCAAACCTTAAAACCAAAGTGCAGTAACTACGAGGAAGGGAAAAATGATCAAAACACATAAAAATAGAAAATTTACAAATTCAGGTCATTACAAAATAGACGGCCAAAGAAATGAAAGTTTGTTGGATCTGGAGGAACGATTCTTATGTTGTAATTTTAATTTCAGCATGGAACATTAAATATTAAAAAAGTTTTGAGAAATTCTTAGGGACAAATAGAACTAAGAAAATGTTGATGAACAAATGTTGGATTGATTAGATAATATTATTGACAGGGGATGCCGATGACGCAATGAGAGATGAATTAATATGTGGATGGCTACTTTGAGTAAGTTTGGATTTTTCATTATTAAAAAGAGGGGAAATTATGGATTTTAATTTTGTTCTCATTATGCTCATGTTTGATTATTGACAAACTTCTTAATTGAAAGCTAATTCATGCATGTCTCATTAGTATTCATTCTTTGATGATTGACTCACCTAGTGAAAGGATCAGTTCTGACAACTAATGTCCTAGTGTACAGTTCTATAGTTGGAGGCATTTGTATTAGGTGTCACTTGACTAGTACTTCTTTTGCACAATATCAACACATTAGTGACATTAGTTTTCAGTGTTTGTTTCTAGCATCCACCAATGAGGAGCCTTCTCTTCCAATGTTCATCATATATGTTCGCCATTATTGAAGAGATAAGTTAAAGATTTTGCAAAATAAAAATCCAAAAGGAAAAATCCTCCCAAGCAAAATCCTCATTTGATACTACAGAAATGCAACAATTTGGATGCCTTTGTCTCATATTGAAATATGTTATTATGTCTAGGTTGATTGAATTTTTTTATTGATCTTATAACTATAAGCTCACATCTCATCTTGGAGATTCTTGTGAGTAGTCTTGTGGTTGACTTTATGCTGAGTTGTGTTTCTAACTTGAGTTAAAAAGTGGAGTTTCCACAGTAGAGTTATATGAGTATGTATAGCAATAGATCTGTTGGTAGTGAGTAAAAATTAAGAGTTTAATTCCTATATTATATAGGAGTTGTAATCAGTTTGTTTTCTTGGATATTAGTGGAGATATTGGTGGAATTATACTAGGGTAGGTCATGGCTTTACTCCCTTAAGTAGGGAGGTTTCATGTAAGATCTTTTATTAATCACTTTCTATCAATTTTTGTTTGTGTTCTTATTGTTCATTATAAAGGGAGCTAATACCAAATCAGGTCTTAGCTATAGTGGTGGACTCTTAGAAACTATCAAAGTGAAAAATTATTAGTTAATGTCATGTAAAATTTCTACAATGAAATTACACATGAAAGCAAATAAGTTATAAGAAGAAACTTTGGAAATTCTAAATTTTTATAGGATCGGTCACTTGTTGATACAATTGTAATGACTTAAGGTCTACTTTAATAGAATCACTATAGTGAGGCTTTTCTTCTACAACAGGAAGGGCACTGCTGTAAGGGAACCTTCATCCCCAATGAGATCCAGCCGCAACCCACCCCATTTTCAAAAATTTTCTTTGTTTCCTATTTTTTGACATAGATCAAGCATGGGGTAGTAGTAAAGCTATTCTTCAACAATTTTATGGTTAACAATTAAATCTAACCTCAATGTCTTCAAATTGTTTGAAAGTGATTGTTTATCTACCCACTCTATTTTTGAGTTTAAAACCCCATGAACTTTGTAAATTATACATCTAAAACACTATAAGATCATTGGAAACATAAGAGGAACTAAAATGATTTGGGAATTCATTCCAAAATGGAAAATATTAAATCCCACACAACCCACCCCAAATTTTATCCAAATCAACTGATTCTAACACGACTATGTAATTTAGTAGTTGTAAATATATATAACATAGTGAAATAAGAATATTTACATTAGAATTCAATGACATGATATAGTTGTGAGGAGGAAGGTCTTGGGTTTCTAGAGTGTGAGAAGTTTGAAAAATGGAAAATTAAATCCTCTATTTTCCCTTTTAAAACTGCTAGGGACCATCGTAACGACCTATAGTTCACTATAATAGTGCTATTGTACCAAGCTCCTGGTTGTTGTAGTGGGCATCTATTAAACTTTCCATACTTTCATTTTATATGTGTTTCCATGCATCAGTACGATAACCCCCTCTCTCTATATATCATGGGGTTTTATAAGAACCTGATGTAGGAGGTTTTCTTTCCTAAAACTACCATCGTACTTAAAAAGTTTATTGAATAGAGTGTAAGGTCAACATCCATATGTTAGAAAGTTTAGAAAGCCTTAATAATAAAATTGAGTAAATATTGACAAAGGTTTGGGTAGTGAAGCATTGAGACGTTAGTAAATTTTTTTTGAAACAATTCAACTTCTTACTTCTACTCTTACATGCCTATTCAGGAATGAACGGTTGGTAAATTGGTATCTAATATATTGACATATTTAAAAAAATACCTTGATAAATATCTGAGTCTAATACTTTACATCAATTTTAAGTTATTTTTATGATTACCCAATGTTTAATTAATGAAAAATTTTAGAGCAAAATTAAAAGGGGAGCGAGTAGACTGCCTAAAACTGTAACAGTGGTCCCATGGCCGCTACAAATGGTCTTCTATAACTATGTTCTTAAAACCATTTTGCCTAGTTCTTGTTTTAATATAGTTTTCTTCTCCTAAATTGTTCTAGGGATATTTGTAACCTAAAAGCTACAAGAATGGAGAGGTAAGGCTCTCCAAAAATATTACTCAAACTTTCTCATCAAATTTTGACCATTAATGATGCTAGAAAGGAATCACAGACCATGGACTCATCCCTTCCATAGCAGTTGTTCCAAATCGAGGTTGGTTATGATTTATGACTAGTAGACTATAGTTAGTTAATATACACGGAATATATTTATGATGGAAGAAAATATGTTTAGGTCTATAGTCATGGATTTTGAATGGATAATTACATGAAACTCACTTAAAAAGAGATAATTTCTATTATAATATTCCTGTATGCATTTTCCTTGAAGGATAGAGTATAATGTACTTGATGGATTGCTATGTAAAGTCCTTTAATTGGGTAAAAATAAGGGAAACATGTAAACCTATATCTATAAAAATGGTTTAATTACCTTGAAAAGGGGTGTAAATTAAAGTATGGACATTATAGAATGTGTAATTTTACTAATTGAATATTTATTAAGGTTGTGTCATGGTAAGAGAAGGTAGAGTCATCACTTGAAGAGTCTAAGAAAACCTTGGATCTAGTGTTGGTATGTTCTAATAAAGTGTGTACCTAAATTGAGATTTGTAATATCATGTATAGTTGGACTGATAATTATCAATTAAGACGACGATATTTATGAACCTATAGTCATTACTCTTGAGAATCATTATTTAGTAATGAAGTACAACAAACTTGATCGACTAGGTTAATCAATTGGTGTATCTTTTTGTAATTTTAAAATTAATTTAGAATATTGAATATTTGTGAATTGGTATTCAAGCAAACTTTTGATTCGTCAGCTTGGTTGTTATTGCTTGAATGCATGAAATAAATGGCATTGAAATTGACTAAATGTCTTTATAAATTGTGTACTTGTAATATTGGTAGACTGTGGCATATCTTGATTGATAATGATTGTAATATCTGATTTTGTGATATTTAGAGGGTCAGGTATTGAACCATTATGGATTACTTACTTATTTATATTTTGAAGGGTCGGGTATCACATCGATATGATAAAATAGACAAATATGGTCTCCTGCAAGTCATGACTATCACATACATGATATATTGAGGTAATCAGGGTAGAATTGTACTCTTGTAATGATTGGTGTTCATTAGTGAAGGTGTTATGATTGCACCTATGATATTTAGGTTTCTTAGATCCCTTATGCAAACATTATACTTAAGGTTATTGTTGTGATAACATTGATAGGGTGAAAGCAGTAATTTAGTTATTAAAATTTATTGGCCTTATGTGGTCTAATCGTGGATGTTATTGGTTATTTTGGGATTGCTTGCTATATGATAAATGTCAGTTTACTTATATTTAGCTTATATATGGGTACATTGAATGATACACAAAAATGGATGGTGAGGTTAGTAGGACTATCGAATGACTAAAGGTAATGATTAGTGTCATATGAATACAAAATTGTGTGGTTATTTTCCTTATGTATTATCTATGAAATTGGACATTGAGTCCCTTACGTGGGATGAGCGTAGATAGTAATGGTCAAATAAATAGTTGAATGTGTATGACTTTAGTTTATGTGGGATACTTTGAGTATGATGGTTGTGAGATACACCTTATCGATTATAAGAACGGTTAATGTAAATGATCGAGCTTATTTGTAATAAGGTTAATTGGGAGTTGTCTCATTACTTAGGGTTGAATGATGAATATTTTCCTTCTATTATGTATATGTTGTTATGTGATCTAACCTTAGTTGATTGATGATGCCTATCAGTTCATATGGTGTACTAATATTAATCTTGCTATATTTTTTGGGGATGTAGATATGTTGTGGTTGACTAATAGTCGATTATATGCAAGTCATCATCAACTTCAGCACCTCTGTTTTTGGGGAAAGTTGTGTCTTTTATTATCTTATTTGTAAAAGATCTTGTACTGTCTAAACTAGGTTGTGTATATTGATTTATTGTAAGTGTTATAGTAAAGAATATCAATTATTTAAATTAACATTAATATTAAAATTTAATTTTTTATTATGTAAAAAAAGGCTTTTAATTGATTTTCTTCATATACTTGGTTTGTGGTAAAGATTCTCCTATCGATTTAAGAGTAGAGTAAGTGTCTGCACAATCATGTCATTTGAGACATGACAAAGAGAGTAAGGGAATGAGGAGGAGTATCTAAATTAAAATCATGTACAAAACTATTAGGTGATGAGAGAATATGTAATTATTTTAGAGTACAGAGAAATTTAATAGATATGGTAAGGATGTTTGAATATTATGTAGTTTTCCATTTATTAAGACCCTATATTTATTCAAAATAATGGTATCTTAAAAACTATAGGATATAGTGATAGTTTGAACTTTCATAGTAGACATAGGCAGATACTCTTATTATCCATACGTATACAATTTGGTAGAGATATTGCATACATGTGGATACACTAATTATGAGAGAAGATAGTCTTACCAAACACAAAATAAGATGTATTTCACATTTGTTATGTACATGGATACAATATTTTTTGCTACAAAGATATTGTATACTTAATGATCCACTTAATTTTGTGCATGAATATCATGTATTCCAGAATGTCTTGAAACCAAAATGTTTTTATATTTTTTAGCTATGCAAAATATCACATGTTTCACACTTAAAAAGAAACCATAACTATATACATGAAAAATTTTCGTTCCAATATAAATATGTTATAATAATGTCTATATACCGTTGTTTTTGGTTAATTAGAGTTTTTTGTGAGTCAAGTGCACATATTACAATTTTAGCTTTGTTGTTCGTAGTATGGTTTGCAAGAAATTAAATAAACTAAATAAATAACATAAGCAACGAACAAAATTAAGGACAAGGACAAATCTAGAAGAAAAAGCCATCCACAATTCTTATGGTCAAACAAATAGTGACCGAGAAAGCAAGATAGGCAAGCACAGTAACAAAACAATGTTAAAGCAAACAATGAAGATAGAAAGCTTACTAGCAAATCCAAATATTTTATTGTTCTAGGATAGAGATAAGCTAAAATATGATCCTTTACAAAGGGAGTAAGGGGTATCTATTTATAGGGTGTGAATATTATCTGTGACCAATAGGAGAATGCCACTCATCCTTGTAACATTAGAGAGTAACCAGTCCATTAGATCAAATAAAATATGGTTCTCTGAGGGTTTTCGATGCTCTTTAGGAAACCTTACACATTGTCTTTTCATTTGTCTATTATCGCATCACCGTTATCCCAGCTAGTCTCGATTGACTTTGATCTTGCCTGAGTGGATGCCTCATTGTGTCAACATCACTCTGAGATGATATTTTCTTAGGTTGTTGCCTCTTATACTGGGCCCAGGTTGGCCCAATTGGCCTAAGTCTTATTAAAGTTACTTTTACCTTATACAAGTATTTCATTCATTTTGTGGTTGAATAAAATTGAATCGAGATTTCTGAGATGTCTCATTCACTTGCCACTCACTCTCTTCCCTTTTTCCTGAAGCATAACATTACTTGGACCTACAAAACCATCGCCTATCAAAACCTATATATTTTTCTACTTGTGCTCACTACAAAAAAGGTGGAGTTTCCCCTTGAGAGTTGTACCAACATTTTGAAACCACACAATGATGTATCTTCTTCCACTCTGCCTATATGTTAAACTTCTCCTTCAAAATTTTCCCCTTATTTTTGCTTCTCTTTTAATAAAATTTTGCTTCATCAAAAGGAGTTATCAAAGGAATACCTCCGGTCACAACATACTCTCTTCTATTTGTACTCATGTCTCATTATTTTGGTACCCATTTTCTTTCAACAAGATCAGATGATTCTTTTACTAACCATGAAAGGAAGGGCGACTTCAGGCTCTATCTCAAAGCATATTATACAACAAGGTTCAATATCGCTAATGATATTGAAGCATATTCAAGAAGAGAAGGGGATGCCCAACTAATTGGATAAACACCTTCTGAAGTGTCATCAACACATATTCACTTTGTCCGCTCAGCTTGTTATTAGTCTCCAGAATTTTGTATAAAAGTCCCTTATCTTACTGATAGAATTACTTCCCATAGACCTGGCATTATTGTTTTATACCTTACCATTCATCTTGAGTTTCAATGACCCAAATTGATAATTTCATCATCTCATTCTTCCATATTTTTTTACTAAGCTTGGGGAATGTTATTCTAGGCCAGTGAAAAGTCATGGCCTCCCTTAGATTCCTAGAAAATCTAATTAACTTTGAATTTATGGCCACGCATTATATTTAATTCTTATCTCTAGACTATCTTGAGGGTACCTAGTTGAATAAATCCTTTTGGGTCTTGTTCTATTTTTGATGACCTAAATGATATCCTCATTCTTGAGTTGTCCTTGTACTTAGTAACAATTACTTCTAAGGATTTAGCCAAAGTGTCACACTTTTTCCCTAGAATTCTTATTGTAAGTCCTTTCTTATATTTTATTTTCCTGTTATCATTGTCTATGGTCAGTTGCCTTACCTACTTTTGTTTGCAGCTTTTTGGTAAAGTCTTTGGTGATTAAGTGCTCCACTATCTCTATCCCTTTAGAGAGTGGGTTTCTATAATCTTGTCATTGGGAAAAACTAAAACTTGGTTTGCTGACTCTATTTTCCTTTGTGATCCATCACTTTCTCATGGTATGCTCTATCATTGTTGATTTATTTTTTTTACTATTCCATACTTTTATTACTTCTTTTTTTATCTTATTCCCTATTATTTTCGTATGCAGGATCCTTGTTGAGGGGATGTTCATTTGTTTATTTACCATCACCTTTATCTTCCCATACTTTAGGGACCCTTAATCATTATCAGCACCCCAACCTTTACGAGTAAGCCAAATCGCTCAGGCTACCACCCAGTGTAGTAAAGTAAGTTTTGGGCCTAGTCATAATCCTTGCTCTTCAAAAGGGAAGAAACTATCCAAAAAAAGTGGTGGTCTTAAATGATTATGCTGAGTCAGACCCCACCTCTCCAGATTAAGTCCAGAAGGATGGATCGTCTTGTTAACTCTTTGGGTTGGACTCATGGTTCACATATCACTGGTTTTGAGTTCTAGATACTTACCCTACTACTTTACAATATTCACCTGATAGACGTCCTTGCTGAGGTCTGGAGCTTCGACTAACCAAGGACCCTCAACTCTTTGGGACAACATGTGAATAATCATTTTATGCTAACTGACTAATTCCCTACACCAATGGTTGGGCCTTTATTATATTAGAATGATTCTTGTGTCTGTTCTCATAGATATGACCTTCCTGTATAGATCGTCCAAAATGGGCAACTACTTCATGCTCTTTATTTCCTTGATGAACAAAAGAGGTTAGATGTCGTTCCAACTAAATGCTTGGCCAACGAGACTACCTATGCTTCAATCCTGGTGAGAAAATCCTTTTATTGTAGAATTTTCCAGAAATTGCATCCCTCTTATTTTCTTTAGTTCTCTATATCGCTCCATAATTCCCTTTACCAGTCTTTTCACCATGGAGAACCTACAGTTTTGGCAAAAGAAGCAACTAACTTTATAAGTTCCTTATACTTCTCTAGAAGTAGACCTAAGCCTAATACATGATCAATCTTTTATGGTTGAATATTTTGCAATGTAATTTTGAGGTTGACGCTCTCAATATTCAACTTAATAAAACTACGTGATATAGAGAGAATTTCTAGTGGATGCCCAAGAATGACACTTAGGAATTAAGAAGTTTGACCCAGAATATGTGACATAAGTGGAGGTAGTTAATGGGTTGCTCAGTCAATAAGGTGTGCTATAGGAAACTCTTCACACGATACTTTATGGTACCACTCCAACTCCTCTGGATGAAGTTAGGCTTTTGTGCCCAGCTATGATGTTGGGCTATGTGAAGGTTCATCACCATTGGAAGAAGATCATGTCATTAAGAATTCCAATCGACGAGATGAGCCTACGAAAGATTTCAAGCTCAAACTATGATGAATGGCATCCTTACTTACGCAATGAAATTGAGTTGATGGAGTGGCCAGTTCCCTTGAGTTATTCTCTTTGGTATCGCCTTCTCTCGTCATTTAAGGCAGTACAAGGCACACTTTATGTTTCTTGCTCAAGTTGTGGATTTTATGGATACATCAATATAGAAGCCAATGCTCAGTTTACTATGCTCAAAATCCTTGAGAAAGTAAAATTTGGATTGTTGTACCTAGAGGCCGAGATAATAAAATTCCAATATTTGATCAATCATTTGGGGGAATACATTAAATATGAAGGCAATGGGCTAGAGTCCCTGAGGGGGATCCTCTACTCAGTATCTAGTGGTTGCCCTTCAGTTGGAAACTTAGAACCATAAACCTAGGTTTTGTTTTCTTTTTTTTGCTCTATTTTTTCTTTTTCTAATGTACTTTCCCCAAACATTTAAAAGTTGTAGTAAATAAAATATTTTTATTCCCATTGTTTTATAAGCATGTTTCCTTTTTGAATACTTTTTTTATTAAATATTAGTTGCGACATGGCACCCCTAATTGTTGGTCAAACAATACTTTTCCTTGTAAGTTAAAAATAAGAATCCTCCCCCCTCCCAACTTTCCTTCTTATAAAGGGTGTGTATACCTAATGTGATTCTATCCAATCCAAAAGTATTCTCCACATTGTGTTTGGATAGGAAACCTCATGTTTCATGCCCTCAACCTTCACCTTGTCCAAGTTCCCCTATGTCTCAAGCTGCTGCCTTTCCCTGGTTCTTGTTCTGGCTTTACCTTTAACCATGATTATATTTTTTCTTTGAAGGTTACTTGTCAAAGGTTACTTGAAGGTTACTTGGCGATCGAGGTTTAGGTCACCCCGATCAAAACCCTTGAGGAAGTGAAATTCGAACATTGGACATAGTACCCAAGCTAACCAAATCCCAACATTTGTTCGATCGTTTGGGGGAAGACATTTTCATTGAAGGAAAGTGTTAGTCCCCAAGGCTGATCCTCTACTTAGGATCCCTTCCGCATGGAACTTAGAACTATGAACCTGGGTTAACTTTCTTTGTTCCACTCCATTTTTATTTTTTTTGAATGTACTTTCCCTTGATATTAAAATTTTATAGTAAATAAAGTATTTCATGCCTATTTCCTCATAAGCATGCTTCCTTTTTGGCCGGTTTTTAAATTACTTATTGGTTTCCACTTTGGTCCCCTAAACTTGGGTCAAACAGTAATTTATTTCATAAGTTTTGAAGAGCACATAGATACCCCATCCACCTTCTAACTTTCCTTCTTACAATGGATGGGTATACCTATTGCGATATCTATCCAGCCTAAAAGTGTGCTCTAGATTGTGGTTGAATGGGAAATTTCATGTTTCGTTCCCTCAACATTCATATTGTCAAAATCCCCCCTATGTCCAGCTTTTTCCTTTTCCCTAGTTCCATTTCTGCCTTTGTCTTTGAAACTAATCATACTATTTATTATGAAGGTTACCTTTCAAGGATAGAGTTAGAACTAAAGATAAATCTGAGGGGGAGTGGTGATTATGTTTTCTTGTGAGGGAGGTACTCTGCCCCCCCCCCCCCCCCGGCACTTTTTTAACAAGGACCAAAGCCACCAACTCCTTTCTCTATTTTCTTTATCATTCCTTACCTTTACATGTATAGGAAGGAAAATCCCAGGAATAACTTTTTGAAATAGAGGGGCCGGACTAGCAATGTGTGACACAAGTAAAGGTAATGGTGGGTTCCTCCATCAGTAGGGCATAGATAGAGCTTCATGGGATACTTTAGGATACCACTCTCAATCTCTAAAATGAGGTTGTACCTTTGCACTCAGCTATGATATCATGTTATGTCAAGGTTCATTGTATTAGAAAGAAAATATAGTCACTTTTAGTTGTTTTCTTGAGTGATGAAGTTCAAGGCTCAATATGAACAGTGGTCGAGACTCAGGTCACCTTGATTAGAATCCTTAAAGAAGTGAAATTCAGGTGGTTGGACCTAGATTTTGAGATAACCAAATCCCAACATTTGAGAGATGTCACAAATAGACTTATGAGTCATAATGGATCCTACTTTATCCCTCTAGTAGGTAAGACAAACCATACCCCAGAGCTAGAAGCACTAGGATAACTTAGTGGAAAAAAGAATAAAAGTCGTAGATTTACAAGTTGAGACTTGTAACCATAATTCAAGAAATAATAATAGTTTGAAAGATAGATAAAATAGAAATAACATCCTATGAGCTAGTGTCGATACAAGAGCTACTAACAAAAGGAACATAAGCACTCAATTCAATATGTCTCAAATAGGGAAAGACTATACATAAATAATAGAAGAAAAAAGGAAATTCCAACTTTGAAAGCTTACCCTATCTCCGACCAAAATTAGCATGATCTTGATATCAACGCAAGCCACGAGTACACAAATATGCACCAAAAAGGTATAGAAGTGTAGTATGAGTATTACAACCATGGGTACTCAGTAGACATCATCGGTCGAATGAGCTAAATCATAATGTAAGTACAATAATATGCAAGATAAACAAGCTAAGTCATGGTTAAAGGGGCAAACCTACAATAATACTCCAAATGTTGTAAATAAATAAATAAACAATCTAAAACAATGATGTAAAGATCACACAATTATAACTACTAAACTGGCCCCTATAAGCTAGTAAGTGCGGAAAAGTAAATAACCCAATGCCGGCCCTCATAAGCCCATAGGGTACAATCAAGGATAATAAGTAACAGAAATTATACTAAGTAACTGTATCAAAAATGATAACTAAATATCCTTTAATACCATAGACCTCCGATTAGAACCATTTCCATAACTATCATAAACAACCCATCAATGCTTGACTTAAATCGAAACACATATAGTCAAATATCGTACTTGAACCAGAACTCATATCATAATTAATGCTGAATTTGAGTCGGTCTCAAGATCATAAATCATTGTACTTGAACCAAAACTAGTATCAAATCCGAAAAATCAGAATAACATCCTAACCATGTAACCACTCCTTTTAAACTACCAAAAATACAATTTAAAGGATAAAATTCACCCATGAAGCTACAAGGAGTTAATAATAACTTGGCCTAAGGTGGGCGAGCCCACTTCTAATCCCCGAAATTTTTTTTAAGGTAAATTTTACCCCGGACTAAGTTAAGGTACCTAAATTCACTTCTGTATATTAGATGAGTCATATTAAGCCCTAAGATAGCAATTCTACCCTAAACATTAGTAATTATGCCTAAATTATGATTACTAAATGGGTTAAAAGTCCAAAATTATCCTAATCATACCTTTAAGACCTAATTTTCAACCTATATCTAACACGTTATTATTAATATACTAGGGTTAAGCTCAATTTACAAGAAGGGTAAACGTGGCCTACCTCGACGTCAAGAATGTCTGGTGAAATCAGCTAAATCTATGAATTTCCTCCCCAAAGAGCTTTCTCAAGATGTTACACTATAAAAATCATAATCTATTCAGCAATATGAAAACAACAGCACCCATACTTAATTCTTATTCTTTGGGTCCAAAATTATGTAAGAATCTTATGCAGAATCCGCTTGCGAAATCGCACTTCCAAAATCGTCAATGCATCCCTCTATGCTCAAGGAACATTTACCCTCACGAATGGGTAAATTTCAAGCTCAAATGATGCTAAAATAAATCTACGAATATTTTAGTAATTTCTAAAATTAATAGAGAAATTATCTATGAAATGATGAGAACTCACCAAGAATTCGAAGAAGAAAATAGAAATCCAAGCTTACGAACACCGCAAAATCACCTGCTAATAGTTCTCCAAAGTTTTCACACATTTTAAGGTTCTATACTTTTGAAAATGGGTGAAAATTGAAAAAAATAAGCTAAGTGGGAATATATAGGTACCAAGTTTTGGTAAAGCGGGCCCTGGGCCACTTCAGCGGCCAGCGCTCAACTGGTACCTTTGTTGAGGTAGCTGGCTGCTTAAGTAGTTGGTTGGGGCTAAAGAGGCTTGCAATTTAGTGGCCAACTTTATGCTAAAGACATCTGGTGAGCAGTACAGGGCCACTTAAGTGCCCAATGGGCCACTTTAACGGTCATACCAGCTTTTACTGCACCAGTTGGAGACTTGGAATTTTCTGAGTTTAGATTCATCCAGAATTCCATATATGCAAAAAAACTATGCTACCCTGTCAAATTCGACATTATGGATTCAATAGCACATTCAAAATTTCCATCCGAGGTCCTTTCAATGAAAAGTGGGTCCCACACCCATATGTCTTTTTTCTTAATATTCGATCAATTGTCCAAAATGAGTCTAAAAGCCTCGAGACCCAAACAAAGGGTCTACCTATCCTAAAATAAACGTTCTAGATTTTCTAACAACAAGATTTGAGAAAAGCGACGCACTGTCCATACTAACATAACAAATATAAGTGAGACAAGACTCGCAACCCCTCAAAATAAATCTCCTATCATAAACTTAAAAAATAATTCCTATCAGCTTACAACTAATAGATCCCTACCACATAATGGGGATATGTCGGGCATGGCTAAGGTAACAGTCTTGGTAAAAAATTTTAAAACGATATAGTAGTGGAATAACCAGTCTAGTCTATGCCCAGAATATCATAAAAATCTACTATGTCTAATATAATCAGATCAGCCTGAGTATCAAACTCTCAAGCAATCACAATAAATCATAACATATGATCTATAAATTGGATCCACTATTAAAAGATCACACATGGAATTAGATACACATAATGGAATAGATAATGAATCCTAAGATAACTCTAATGGCAAGGCATAATAAGTAGATACATAAGAACATGTGGATCTAGAATTAAATAAAGCAAAGGTTGACTAATGGTATATTGAGATCATACATTTTAAAATAGTATCTAAGGACTCAACCTCGGGTCTAGCAGGTATGACATACAACTCATCATGCCCTCTACCTTGATGGGCTCTACACTGATCGCCTATTTGACCTACCTGAGAACCTGAACAAACACCACGAGGACCACCCAGATGACCGTGCAGACCACCTCTAGCTGGGGGTATAATTTCCCTAATCGGTGTAACACTCTGAGTTGAAGAAACCATTGCACCACAACTGAGGACTCTCTCAAAAAATGGATAAAGCTCCCACAACAATAGCAGGCCCCTAGTAGTGTAATAAACCCCAAAATTTCAGCTGACCTAGAATAACAACTATAGCTAGAATAACCAGGAAATGAACCCCTTAGAGGCTGACCATTACTCTAGCTGGGATGATAACTAAAACTAGAATGACCTCCATCGGTGATCTGAAGAGCAACATAAAAGGGCCTACTAAACTAACCTAAATTTTGAAAAGGCTGATACAGAAGGTACCTACCCTGAGAACCACTACTTTTAAACTATGAGCCACTATAGCTCCTACTAAAACTGCCTTAATATTGTGGTCTCTTATTGCTTCCCCCTTAGGCCTTTTGATATATCTCATCCATAACCTGAGCATGATCAGAAACCTCATTATAAGACCTACTAGCAGCAACCAAACTCTACGTAGACATACAGAGAAGGAGTCAACCCCTGCATAAAGTGTCTTAACTTTTTCATACTCAGTAATCAAAATCGATATACATGCCTAGACAAGTCATGAAATCGAGCCTCATATTCCATAATAATCATTGATACCTACTCCAACCTTAAGAACTGATCCCTTAAATGATCCCTAAGGGTATGGGGCATATATTTCTCCGAGAAAAACTCAAAGAACTGAGTCCATTTCGTAAGATGTGATCCATCTGGCCTGTAATCAAGATAACCTCTCCACTAATATCAAGCTTTCAGTTTCAATTGAAAAGTTGTGTAATCTATACCACGAGTCTCAACTAGGCCCAAATTATGGAGCTTATCCTTACAACAAATCAAGAACTAATAAGCATTCTTGATCCATGCACTAAAAAAGTTAGGTAGAGTCAACCTCAAGAATCTACCTAATATCTTTTGCTCCTCAATAGACATAGCAGGTTAGGCAACCACTGGCTAAATAATCGATAATGCAAAAAGGACCTCAACTTAGAAAGCATCAACTATAGGTTGCGCCCCATCTCAATACCACTCTTATCCATAGACTGCACACCATTAGATGGTGCATCTCCAACTAATTCCAAGAGTTGAAAAAATGTATCCCTAGGAAGTAAAGAATAAAGAAACCCCAATAAGTCTAGGCTGGTCCCCCACCACTGTATGGGGTAGAGAAATCTCTAGATTAAGATAAAAATAGGGTCTGCTGAAGGCCCCATATCCTGGGCTTGGGTATATATCTAGGATGAACTCAACCACTAGGTCATCTATGAACATCAAAAAGATCCCTACGCTTGGACTCAAGATCCTCATCTTGTATAGCAGTAGCATATTTATTAACCATCTACAAAAGAGTGAAACCAAAAGAATCTTAGAAATGAACTCAAACTCTTAGCACGAAATGAGTAAAATAAGTAAAGAACTCTTAAAAATGTCCTATAGTCGTTCGAAGATAAGAAATGGATGTCATCTTCTGATTCATGGGACTTTACTAGAAACTTGCTCTTGTGCCAACAATACTAGTGAACCTAGTACCAATTTATCATGACGCAATTTATGAGTCATGACGGCACCTACTTTATCCCGCCAGTAGGTAAGCCAAATCATAGCCCGAAGCTAGAAGTAATGGGCTAACTTGGTGAAAAAAGGCATAGAAGTTGAAGATTTAAAAGTAAGGACTTAAAACCATAATTCAAGTAATAATAATAATAATAGTTTGAAAGGTAGATAAAATAGAAATAACATCCCACAACCTAGTTGTGTCGATACAAAAGCTACTAACAAAATAAACATAAGTATTGTAATAGTCAATACAATCCATCTCGGGTAGTAAAAGACTAGACATAAATAATAGAAGTAAAAAGGCATCTACGGCTCTGAGAGCTCACCCTATCTCCAAACCCAACTTAGTATGATCTCAGTGTCAATGACAACCATTAGTACTTAGATCTACACCAAAAAGGCACAAAAGTGTAGTATGGGTACCAAGGCCACAGGTACTCAATAGGTATCATTGATCGAATGAGCTAAATCATAATGTAAGTACAATAATATGCTATATAAATAAGCTATGTCAAGGTGAAAGGGGTAAACCTAGAATAGTGCTACAAATGTTGTACATAGATAAATAAATAATCTTGAACAATAACGTAAAGATCATGCAATTATAACTACAAAACTGGCCCCATAAGCCAGTAAGTGAGGAAAAGTACATAACCCTACGCGAGCCTCCATAATTTCAGAGGGTACAATCAAGGATAATTAGTATTCAAAAATCTACAAAGTAACCGCATCTCAAACCATAATCATAAATCCTTCAATATCATAAACCTCAAATTAGAACCAATTCCATAACCATCATGAATAACCCATCAAAGCTGGACATGAACCAAAACTCGTATAGTCAAATACCAAACTTTGACCAAAACTCATATCATAACTAATGCTGAAATTGAACCAGTCTCAAGATCTTAAATCATCGAACTTGAACTAAAACTAGTATCAACTCCTAAATACAAGGATATCATAACAACTATGTAACCACTCTTTTCAATTTACCAAAAATACAATTTAAAAGATACAATCCACTCATGAAGCTACAAGGAGCTAATAATAATCTTCGTCTAAAGTGGGCTGAAAGGGCCCACCTCTAATCTCCAGATTTCATTCTTAAGTAAATTCTACCCCAGACAAGGTTAAGGTATGTAAATTCAGTTCTAGATATTACGTGAGTCATATTAATCCCAAAGATAGAGATTCTACCCTTAACATGAGTAATTACACTAATTATGCCAAAGTTACGATTACTAAATAGGCTAAAAATCCCAAATTATCCTAATTATATCTTCAAGACCTAATTCCCAACCCATATCTAACACATTATAATAAATATACAAGGATTAAGCTCTATCTACAAGAAGGGTAAACCTAGTCTACCTCGACGCTAGAGAATTCCCAGTAAAATCTGCTAAACCATTGAATTTCCTCCCTGAAGAGATTTTTTAAGATGTCAAACTATAAAAATTAAAATCTACTTATCAATACAAAAATAATGGTACCCATATTTTTATTTTTATGCTTCAAATCCAAAATTATATAAAAATCCCATGCGAGGCCTGCTCACAGAATTTTACTTTTAAAATCGTCAATGTATCCCTCTATACTCAAGGAATATTTATCCTCAAGAATGGGTAAATTCTGATCTCAAATGGAGCAAAAATCAACCTGCCAATATTTCATGACCCAACTTCGGGCCTAGCCATAATGGTTATCTTAAGCCTACCGAGGCTCGGAGGCCACATCCATAGCCTGTCCACTCCAAGCATAATCCTAATAATAACAAAGTGGAATACAACCAAAGAAGAAAGGTAAAAGTTAATGTAACTCAAAAATAAGATCTAAGAGTCAGCAACACCATCCAGCCCCACACATATCCATAAAAGTCTCTAAGCTAATCCAAATATCAAAATAGGTCAGGATATGCCCCAAATAATGACAGTGACAATGACAATAATAATGTTAATGTGAACTCTTCAATTCAAAAATATGGAAGGAAATTGATGGATGACTAATCTTTCTGAAAGATGGAATCTCACCACTTCACTGCAAAGTTGATAGACGACTGCAGCACCTAACCCTGCACAAACCAACAAAAGGAACCCCTAGGACCCTACATCATAAAAAGATGTAGCGCATAAGGTCGGTTAACGGGGTGAGTGCTAGCATGTAACTCAGGAAAGGGATAAAATAATGTCATTTTAAAATCAAATCCAAACTCAATAAACATATTCACATGCATGCATATATACATATATATAATATATATATATATATATATATATATATATATTTAATATTGGGATAGGGAATAAGGTTCATCATGAAATTTTAAATCATTAACCTAGACTGTGTACCTCTAACCATTCTAAAATTACCCACGAGCAATATTGGTCTGGATCCCCCAACTGGAGAAATCCAAAGAAAGGCTAGAGAATGCCTCGACCCAGCCAATCCAAAGTATGTATAAAGTGTGAACTATGTACACGGTCATAAAGACCCCTACACCGGCAAACATGTTTTCCTGTATTGGTCCCTCCGGAACCTCCACCATCCAAGGTGAGCTACATAACCCCCTTTAAGATCAATTAAAACATTTACACATAACCCTTTTTATTTAAACAAGAAACCCTCCATTAAGGTATCTGCAAATGGTATCGTCAAACCAAAATGCTTACAAGCTTATACAATTATGCCATTCTAATGCCAAGTTCCAATTTAAAAACAATACCATGGCCGCCAAGGTCATATAAAACCATTTAAAATCCATCCATTGCCACCAAGGCCTTTTCAAAATCATTTATGTTCGATTAACCTTTTAGGTAATGCAATAGTTCAAAATGGGTTAAATCATGCATATTTCCATATTCCAAAAATAATTTATATAGTAGGCTGAGGTTAATACCAATTCCAAACCTATTTAAACAATTTTGGATGAATTCCATGACCCCCTTCTAATTCACTATACCCATGCACAAATTTTGTTCAAGGACCATGAGATAAAACATGAATAATAGTTCCAAAACCATGGGGAAACCAAATGAATAATAAACATTCAAAACCATCAACCCATCATTCAAAACCTAAAAACTAAATTCACATAAACCATGATTAAACATAAGATTTTATATAAAACCAAGTTAGGGAAGAGATTCAAGCTTTAAACACCAAGGAATTTGGAAGAAAAACCGTAATTCGAGCCCTAGATATTCAATCCCTAGAAACCCTAGCCTTCTTCTTTATTATGGAATTTGAGAGAGAAGAGAGTGTTTATGTTATATTAAATGGGTGGAAATAGGTCTAAGAGAATGTTTTATGTCATGGATTAGTAGTGAGGTAAGATAAAAAGACCACCATGACCTTGATAAAATCATCCAAGAATTTTAACTCCTAGTCGCTATGGGTCTCATAACGACTCGTGATCACCGACCATAAGTCATCACTATGACTCATAGTCTGGGAAGTGAGTCAGGGCCACCTCGCTAGTTTGGTCATGAGTCCCACCCTACGACTCAATACAAAACCTTACAACTCGTGGGATCCTAGTTGCACTCAAGACAAAAACATAGGTAATCCTCACATGTTTGACTACGACAGGCATTGCATGACTCATACAGAGTGACTTTGACTCGCAAGGTCTTAGTAATTACCTAAACAGTGAGCTCGACACATATGAAAATTTTTAGAGTCCAGAACCTGGGGTATTACATTACCCTCCCCCCCATCCCTTTAGGATTATTCATCCCAAAATAAGGAGTTAAGGTACCCATTAGCATGAAAACAAGATATAATGCAACCACAAAACCATGTATAAATACTACAAGTAACAAAATGAAATGGATCCCATACCTCAAATACTTCTATTCAATGCGTGGAACAAGAATGGATATTTGGACTTCATGTCCTCTTCGGCTTCCTAAGTATATTTCTCTACCTTTTGATTCCTCCAAAGGACTTTTATTGAAACCACTTTCTTAGTCCTCAATCTATGGACTTGCCTATCTAAAATCAAAACTAGGAATTCCTCATAAGACAAAGAATCCTAAATACCAACATCCTCCATGAGAACAACTAAAGAAAACTCACCCACATACTTCTTTAACATCAACCCATGGAAAATCAGATGAATAGAACCCATGCTCACAAGAAACTCCAACTCATTGGAAACATTCCCAACTATCCTCAAAATCTAATATGAACCAACATAATGGGGACTGAGCTTCACCTTCTTCCCAAACTGCATCACTTCCTTTGTAGGAGAAACTTTTTAAAACAACTAATCACCTACATTGAACTCCAACACTCTTCGCCTTATGTCCACATAAGACTTTTGGTAACTCTGTGGAGTCTTAAGTCTTTCTCTAATCACTTTCACCTTCTCAATGACTTGGTGAACCAAGTCAAGACCAATCAATCGAGTCTCACCAACCTCAAACTATCTAATAGGGGACCTAAACCTCCTAAAATAAAGACTCAAAAAAGACATTCCACTGCTAGAGTGATAAGTGTTAGTATACGTGAACTCAGTATGAGGTAAGTGATCCACCTAACTTTCCTTGAAGTCAATCACATAAGCCCTTATCATATCCTCCAAGGTCTGAATTGTTTATTCCATTTTTTCATTTGTTTGAGGGTGTAAACTGGTTCTAAGGTTCACCATAGTCCACAAAACCTTTCTAAAATTAATTTCAAAAGTGAGAAGAAAATTGCATACCTCAATCTAAAATAATAAAAATAGGAGCACCATGAAATCTATCTCCTCAATAAAAAATTAGACATAATCCTCTCCAGAGAATATATTCCTCACATGAAAGAAATGAGCAAACTTAATCATCTTATCTACAGTAACCCAAATAAAATAATACTAATTATAAGACCGCAGAAGACCTGTAATAAAATATATATTGATCATCTCCCACCTCTACATAGGTAACTTAATATCTTGAGACATGCCACCATGCCTCAAGAGATCAACCTTTACTTGTTGACAAACCATACACTTAGCCATAAAGTTTGTAATATTTCTCTTTATATTTTTCCACCAATAGATTTCCTTCAAATTATGATACATCATTATCGAACTTAGATGAAATGTATACCTAGACTCATGAGCCTCAGTCAAAATCCTCTATTGTAGCCCATCAACATCAGCAACCCACAACCTACCATAGTACCTCAAGATACCCTCTTCGTCGATCTCAAAGGCCATAACTTTTTGTTAACCTTGCTCTTCCTTAATAGGCGTAAAAATGGGATCTACATCTTTTTAATCCTTCACCTCAGCACCAAGAGATGATTAAATCACTTCTTGCATAATTAAACCTCCATCCTTAAAGTCTAAAAGACAAACTTCTAAGTTAGCCAGCCGGTGAATGTCTTTCACTAATCATCTTTTCTCCTTATCCACATAAGATAAGATCCCTATGGAGAACCTTCTATAAGCATCAGCAACCACATTATCCTTACCTGGATGGTAGTGAAGACTCATATCATAGTCCTTTAGCAACTCCTACCCTTATCTCTATTGAAGATTTAACTCCTTCTAAGTAAATACTTCCTACAATCTTTTATGATATAAATAGACATCAATATGCACCCCATACAAATAAAGACGCCAATTATTCAAAGAAAAAACCATTTCCTCCAACTCTAAATAATGAGTCAGATAATTTATTTCATGAATCTTAAGACGACTAGATGCATAGGCTACAACCTTACCATGCTGTAATAAGATATAGTCCTATCCCATGTAGAATGCATCACAATACAACATAAATTCATCCATACCCTCAGGAAAAAGTTAAAAGTAGCATAAAGTCATCCTATTCTTCATCTTCTCAAAGATACCCTCACAAGCATTGTACCACAACAACTTGACATTTTTCTGAGTTAACGTCATTAATAGAAGAAAAGCTCTCTGCAAACCTCCTAGAATAACCAACCAATACCAAAAATCTTTAAATGCCAGTTGGAGCCATGGGTCTAGGCCACCTATTAATCACCTTAACTTACTGTAGATCCACCTTGATCCCCTTACTAGAAACAACATGCCCAAGAAAAGTCACTATATTCAGCCAAAACTCACACTTAGAAAATCTAGCATACAACTTCTGATCCTTAAGCGTATGCAACACAATTCAGAGGTAATTGTCATTATGCTCCTTAGTATTAGAATACACCAAAATATCATTAATGAAATCTATCATAAATAGATCCAAAAACTATCTAAACGCCCAGTTACTCTAATCCATAAATGTAGCCTAAGCATTAGTCAACCCAAATAACATATCTAGGAACTCATAATGACCATATCAGGTTTGGAAAGCAGTCTTAGGGATATTAGTCTCCCTAATCTTGAACTAATAATAACCCAGGAAAACGTCAATATTAGAGAAGTATCTAGCACCCTGTAGCTAGTCAAAGAGATTATCAATCCTAGGAAAAAAGTACTTATTCTTTACTATACCCTTATACAAATGATTATAGTCTATACACATCTGAAGTGATTCATATTTCTTTCACACAAAAAGTATAAGATCACCCTATGGAGAAATACTAGGATGGATTAAACCCTTATCAAGAAGATTATTTAACTATTTTTTAGCTGTTTCAACTCTTCCAAAGCCATTCAATAGGGAGGAATAGAGATAAGATAGGTATATGGTAGAAGATTAAGCCCAAAATCTATTTCCCTATCAAGAGGAATTCCTCAGAAAATTCATACTATGAGGGCAAACCATAAAGAGGGACCCTTCAAATTAAAAACCTCAACCCAAAACAGATGATATAGATATCCTTTGGAAATCAACTTCTAGGATCTTAAAAAAGAAATAAACCTCAGTTTAAGAACTAAGGAACTCCCCTCCCATTTGATTACTAGTTTATTAGGGAATTGGAAATTGAATTTTTTGGTCCTACAATCCAAAGAGGCATTACACGAATAAATCCAATCTATCCCTATGATCATATCAAAATCTACCATGTCAACCCCTACCAAATTCCCCAATATCTCCCTATAAAAGATAGATACCAAAAAACACCTACATATCCTTCTATCTGTAATAGAATTACCCACCTAAGTAAAAATAAAAAAGGGATTAGAAATAATTTTGGGAAAACCAAAATACATAGCCACATAAAGGGTCATATAAGAAAGGGTAGACTATAGATCAAGCAAATATTATACCTCACAAGATAAGAATTTCAATGTACCAGTACAAATATCAAGAGATACATTATATTCCTAATGGATGGAAAGAGCATAAAGACAATTTTGGCTAGTGGCAGTACTAGGAATAACACCCTTTGGCGAAGAAGCCAAAGATGTGGCAACCGAAACCTTATTAGCCCTAGTATCCACCTTGGCTGAAGGACGATTCCTATAAATATGACCAAGTTGGCAATATTTGAAACATAAGTTCCTTCTCTCACATAATAACCATAGTGAAGCGGGCCACAGAATAACAAGGATGATAGAATGGGGCTGGCTGAGCTTCACTTGCTTAAGACTGGGCACCTTGTGTCTTAGGACTATTGATAGGCCAAAAATATTGATTACCAGATATCTTAGGATAAGGATCACTTAACAAAGAATATGAACCAAAGTTGTTTAAATGATTTTTTTCATATTTTAGTAATGGTTTTGAATGTGTGAGGTACATCAGCATGGTGAATAAACTAAGGGGTCATGGATTCCCTTAATTATATGGATTTTAATAAATGAATTGGTGATAACCTCAACCCAGTTGTGTGATACTTTCTTTGAATATGAGAACATACGTATTGAAAATACCTATGGAATTATTACATAGCACAAAGGGCTAAAGAACCAACTTTTATTTAATGAACAAAGGGGGTCATGTCATTCCCCCATACTAATATAATTAACAAAGGGGTTCATGGCATTCCCCCACACTAGTTTATAGAATAAAGATAGTTGAGTCATTTCAAGTTAATGGAATTGTAATGGCATAATTATAAGTTTGCAAGCATAAGGGTATGATGATACCTATAGTGTGACTTAGTGATTAATTTCTTGGTTAAATGGATGGGTTATGTGAGGCTTATACTAATTGGGCTTAGTGGGGGTGATATAGCTAAGCCCTGAAGGCAGAGGTCCTAAAAATCAATATTAGAAACTTACATTTATCGGTGTGAGGGTTGGTCTTGATGATCATATGCAAGGTTTACACTATTGATATTTATTTATATCCTAGATTGATGTAGAGTTGAGGAATTCCTAAGTCTTCCTTGACACCTCTGGTTTAGGTAGCTTACATGCACTAAGGCCCTTTCAGAAGGGGGAGTTGCACCCACATAGCCTCTGGGAGCCATTTTGTGAAGGTTAAGCTACATAGTCAGGGCTAATATTTTACTAGAATACTAAGCCTTGTTCCCTATCCCAGAATGTTTTATGTATGTATATTATTATGTGCATTGGCTTTGAATAATTTTTGAGTGTTAATTATGGATTTACTTTATCCCTCCCCCGAGTTACATACTAGCTCTAAACTCACTAACCATCTTCGGTCGCTGCACCCCACATGATGCGGGAATTAGAGATATTTCTAATCCTATTGCACAATGATAGGATTTTTGAGTTGTCAGTAGTTAGCTTTGAAGTGATGAGCTTCCATTTTTTAGAAGGGCAATCATTTTAAAGTCTTATCTCAGTTATGTCTTAGACTACTCTATTAGATTCTTTTTTCTATCATCAGGCGTATTTCCTGACTTAGATTGATTTTTGCTTGTTTAGAGATTTTGTAGATTATTGTAGATTGGGATTATTGTTGAGATTTATAGATTATTTTTTAAGATTGTTGAGATTCCTATATTGTTATATATTTGGAACTCAGCCTATCTTATTATGTGTTGGGAATTCATCTGTTGTGAGTTATATTGTGTTCTATTTTAACAAGGAAAGAGGTCATGGCAAAGCCCTAGTTTGGGTCATGACAAGTTGGTACCAATTCCCTAGGTTCATGGTCAATTAAGTATCTACAAAAAGTGTCAAAGAGAGTCTCTTTTATGGGTATGTGGTATTCCAGAATTATAAGGCATAGGCTACAAGGCATTGAGGAACGTTTACCCTTTATTGTGATTAATTTTTGGGCTATAGTCTAAGGTCTAGAATCTCCTTTAATTCTATTTGTTAGCATTTTAGATTATGCCTCCCTAAATGTCTAATGCTAGTTTTGCCAGTTGATTCATTTGCTAACTCAGTTGGTGACTTCTCATTCTTGTTACCCTGATTCTGTTGGTTTTATTGGTCAACTATCTAAGGTCACTATAGTTGAAAAGTTTAGGAGGTTGAGTCCTCTAACTTTCAATGATTCGAAGGTTGAGTAGAATCCTCAAGTATTCATAGATGAGATAGAAAGGATCTTCTCAGTGATGCATACTTTTAAATCAAAGGGGGTGGAGTTTACCATTTATTAGTTAAAGGATATAACATATCAATGGTATGAGGAGTGGGAATAGTTGAGAGGGGATGATGTTGAGATGATATTATAGGATGAGTTTTTTGTGCTATTCTTGATCATTTGTTTCCTCAAGAGCTGAGGAAGGCAAAGGCTAAGGATTTTATAAATCTAAAGAAAAGAAGAATGACTATGAAAGAGTATGCCTTAAAGTTTCATCAGTTATCCCACTATTCTTAAAAATTGTGTTTTTTATGAGGGGATAAGATATGAAAGTTTTCTTTGAGTTTATTTTAGGACTTGGTGTTGGAGTGCAAGGTTGCATTAATGAACAAGGATATAGATATCTCAATGCTTATGGTGTATATGCATTAGGCCAAAAATAAGAAGAACAAAGATATAGGGAGAGGCAAAGTAAGAAATTCAGGTAATCTGAGTATGGTGGCGGCCACCAAAATAGTGGTATAAATCTAGGTATTCTTTGTAGGTAGAGGCCACCACAATAGTGGAAGAGATGGCAGATAGTGGTCTAAGAAGAAGTGAGGAAATTTTTTGTGCTTATTCTAGGGCTAGTGCTATGTATCCTAAGCTGCTTTTAGAGCAACAATGGGTTTAAGGCACAAGGTGCCAAATCTCAAGCTAGTGGGGTCCAATCAGCTCCAGGATATCCTCCTTAAATATTTTATAAATAGTTGCATCATGGTTTTTGTGACGAGGGAAGGAATAAGAGTTTTAGATATGGATATCCTAGCCATATTCAGAGAAATTATCCTTCAAGTAATGTCTCTGTGTGAGACCATAAGGTTTTGGTTGCGATATTTTTAGCTTCAACACCAAAGGGCACTACTTTTAGTACTGTCACTGGTCAAATTTATTTGTATGCTCTCACCACCCGACTAGAATTAGAGGCTTCTCCTGACGTTGTCACTAGTATGTTATAATTCTTCTCTCATGACATATAATTCTTATTTAATCTAAGGTCTACTCTTTCTTATGTGACCTTTTATATGGCTATTCATTTTAGTTTTGGTCCTGACTGTATTTTTGATCCCTTTTTTATGTCTACCCCAATAGGTGACTCTGTTGAGGCTAGAAAAACTTATAGGAGTTGTGTGGTAGGGAGATATTGGTGGATATAATAGAGTTGGATCTATTATACTTTGATGTTATTTTGGGGATGGATTGTCTCCATTTGTGCTATATGTCTTTTGATTGTAGAATTCAAAAGGCTAGTTTCCAATTCCCAAATAAATTAGTGATTGAGTGGGATGGATTTTTCTAGTACCTAATGGAAGATTTATTTCTTATATCGAAGACTAGAAGTTGATTTCTAAGGGGTGTCTATACAATCTAGTTTAGGTTTAAGATTCTAGTTCTAAGGTTCCCTCTTTACAATATATCCCTATAGTTAACAAACTTCCTAAAGTATTTCTCGATGATCTTCCTTGTATTTTTCCCAATAGGGAGAAAGACTTTGGAATGGACCTTCTACCAGATACTCCTCCTGTCTCTATCCCTCCTTATAGTATGGCTCTGGTTGAATTGAAGGAAATTAAAAAGTTGTTGAAAGAACTTCTTTATAAGGGTTTTATCCATCCTAGTGTCTCTCTATTGGCTGCCCCTATGCTCTTCTGCGTATGAAGGATAGTTCCCTTCAAATATGTATAGACTACCGTCAGTTGAAATATGGTGACCGTGAAGAATAAGTATCCTCTTTCTAGGATGGATGATCTCTTTGAGCAATTTTTGGGTGCTAGATGTTTTTCTAAGATTAATCTTTGGTCAAGTTATCATCAATTGAAGATTAGGGATTTGGGTATCCTTAGACAGCCATGTATACCTAGTATAACCATTATAAAATTTTGGTCATGTCATTTGGTTTGGCTGATGCCCGAATGGTATTTATGAATCTTATGAACTGAGTATTCTATTAGTTTCTGGACTTATTCATCATTGTGTTTATTGAAGACATCTTGGTATATTCTAAGAGTAAGAAGGATGATGCCAATCACTTTTGTACAGTATTGCAGATTCTCAAGGGTCAGCATTTGTATGCCAAGCTTTCAAAGTGTGAATTTTGGTTGAATGATGTGACTTTTTTGGGTTATGTTGTGTCTAGTGAGGGAATCTTGGTGGATCCATAAAAAGTTAAGGAGGTGAAGAAGTAGACTAGACCTATGACTCCAACTGAAATTTTGAGCTTTTTGGTTTAGCCTGGTATTATAGGAGGTTTGTGGAGAGTTTCTCTTAGATTGTAGCTCTATTGACTAAGTTGACTCAAAAAAGGTAAAGTTTTTGTAGTTTGATGCTTGTGAGGATAGCTTTGAGAAGCTGAAGAATAAGTTGACTTCTACCCTAGTTTTGACACAGATCGATGGTAATAGGGGAATTGTTGTTTATTGTATAATAAGATTATGTCATATGCTTCTAGGTAGATTAAGGTGAATGGGAAGAATTATCTAACACACGACTTAGAATTATTGGTTGTGGTTTTTGGTTTAATGATTTGGCTCAATTACTTGTATGGATTTCATGTTGATATATATTTTGATCATAAGAGCCTACAATATATGTTCACCCAGAAGAAGTTGAATCTCAGGCAAAGGAGGTGGCTTGAGTTTCTTAAGGATTATGATATGAGTCTCTATTATTACTCAGGTAAAGCTAATGTTGTTGTTGATGCTCTTAGTAGGTTTTCCATATGGAGCTTATCTCATGTTGATAAGGAAAAGTGAGGTTTATTGAAGGATATTCATTGTTTGGCTAATCTTGGAGTTCTTCTTTTGGACTCTGGGGATGGAGGTATGATTGAGAAAGAGGTGGTGAAGTCATCTCTTTGTGTTAAGGTAACGAAAAAATAGGTTTTGGGTTCTATCTTGATGCATATTGAAGATAATATAGGTTAGTAAAAAGTCATGACATTTGAGATTAGTGGGGTGAGTATCCTGAGGTACCAAGGAATATATTGTGTTCCCAATATTGATGGGCTATGAGAGAGGATCTTGGTAGAGGCTTATAAGTCGAGGTACATGGTTCATCCTAGTTCGACGAAGATATACCATGATCTGAAAGAGATCTATTGGTGGAATAATATGAAGAGGGATATGGCCAATTTTTTTACTAAGTGTATGGTTTGTCAGCAAGTGATGGTAGAGCACTTGAGGCCAGGTGTCTTGTCTTAAGAGATTGAGTTGCCCATGTGGAAGTGGTAAATAATTAACATGGACTTTTTTGCCAGTATTTGACGGTATCAAAACTAATTCAATTTTATTCGGTCATCATAGATAGGATGACTAAGTCTGCTCACTTCTTGCCTATGAGGACTTATTATTCTATGGAGGATTATGCTAAGGTTTTAATTTTTGGAGATCGTCAAGTTGCATGGTGTGCCTATTTCAAATATATTTGATCGAGGTACATAGTTCTCATCCCATTTTTGGCGGTCATTTTAGAGAGGTTTTGGGAACTAAGGTGAACCTTGGAACCGCTTTCAACTCTCAGACGGATAGAAAAGTGGAGGGGACCGTTTAGACTTTGAAAGATATACTAAGGGCTTATGTGACTTTATTGGAAGATGGGTTGACCATTTTTCTCTCATTGAGTTCGAATATAATAACAACTATTATTCTAGTATTCAGATGTTTCCGTTTAAGGCTTTATATGTTAGGAGATGTCGTTATACTATTGGGTGGCTTGAAGTTGGTGAGACTAGATTATTTTCTATTGACTTAGTTCATAAGGTCATGGAGAAGGTGAAGGCGATTATAGATAGGTTTAATTCCGGCTAAAGTCACCAAAAGTCCTATACCGATGTGAGGTTTAGGGAGTTGGAGTTTAATGTTAGTGACTGGTGTTCTTGATGGTATCACTAAATAAACGGGTAGTGAGATTTGGAAAGAAGGGAAAGTTCAGTCCTCATTATGGTGGCCCATACTTAATTTTGAGGAGAGTGGGAAATATGGCTTACGAGTTGGAGTTGCCTTCGAGTGTGGGTTCCATCCATCCGGTGTTCCATGTTTTGATGTTGAAGAAGTGTATGGATGATTCTTCCTTGGTTTCTCCTTTGGAAAATGTTGGCATTTCGAATTTCTTTTCATATGAGAAAGTCCCGGTGGATATTTTGGATAGTCAAGTCCGTCGTTTGAGGACTAAGGATGTGGCTTCAGTGAAGGATTGAGGAATCATAAGTTTGAAGAAGCTACTTGGGAAGCTGAAGCAGACATGAAGTCCAAATATCCATTCTTGCTCCCTGCATAGGATAATCGTGCTTAAGGTATATGTTATCCTTAATATCTTTTTTTCTGACTATATTAAAGGAAAGTGTGGTTGCAATTCTGTGTTACCCAATGCCTATGACCTGAGTACAACTAAGACGTAATGAGTTGTATTGTCTATTTATGAGTCGTAGGGTCTCTTCCATGGCCAAACCATTGTAATGGTCCCATTTTTCTAATGTATCTATGATTGAACTTCACGAGTGGTAACGACTGAGCACGAGTGATACGGTATGACTCGTAGTTATACTAGTGTGGCTTCCTTAGGCTACTGTGTAGAATACAACTCATGTTGATGAGTCGTAATGTGCCCTCACAAGTCGTAGGGTAACATGTCATTACTGGCGACAAATTTTCACCTTTCAATTAAGGGCACTTTGGACATTTCCCTCTTTTTCTTATTTAGACACCACGTCCATAAAACAATAAAAAGGGGTTATTTCCATCTTTTAACAAGTACACACTCTTTTCTCTCTCAAATTCCTCAAGTCAAGAACACCTGGGGTTTCAAGAGATGGGAAATTAGAGCTTCCAAGGGTTGATTTCTCTTGGTAATTCTTTATATCTCAGGCATGTTACTCTTCCCCAAATCTTAATTTGCTAAAGTATGTCTTTTAAATTGTTATCCAAGTGATTTTGAATGTTTGCTTTTGAATACGGATTAAGGGTTTTGAATGATTATTTTTTTTAAATGATTGTCCCATTGTTTATATGAAACTATTCATGTTTTAGTGATGGTTTTGAACATGTGGGGTTCATGTTCATGGTGAATAAACTAGGGTGTCATGGATTCCGCCAATTATGTGAATTTTCATAAGTGACTTGGTGATAACCTCAACCCAATCTTGTGAAACCTGCTTTGAACATGAGAATATATGCACTACAAATACATTTGAAACTATTACATAGCATAAAATTCAAAATAACCAAGTTTGATTTAAAGAACAAAGGGGTTCGTGGCATTCCCCCACATTGATTTAATGAACAAAAGGGGTCATGGCATTCCCCCATACTGGTTTAGAGAACAAAGGTGGTTGAGTCATTCCTCTAAGTTAATGAAATTGTAATGGCATAATTATAAGCTTGCGAGCAAGGGTATGATGCTACCTATGGTGTGCCTTAGTGGTCAATTCTTTGGTTAAATGGATAGGTTATGTCAAACTTGCTTCATTTGGGCTCAAAAGGGGTTATGTAGCTAAGCCATGAAGGTGAAGGTCTCGAAGGACCGATACTGGAAACTCGCATTTGTCGCCATGAAGTTTAATCTTGATTATCGTGTGCATGGTTCACACTATTGATATTCATTTGTATCTTGAATTGATGTGGGGTCGGGGAATTCCCTGATCTTCTTTGATACCTCCAGTTCGTGTAGCTAACATGCACTAGGACCCTTTCAGCAAGGGGATCTAAACCCATATATCTCATGGGTACCATTTTATGATAGTTAAGCTACATACCCCAAGCTAATGTTTTACTTGCATACTAAGTCGTGTTCCCTATCCCAGCATGTTTATGTATGTATATAATCATGTGCATTGGCTTTGAACGATTTTGGGGTGTTGATTATGGCATTACTTTATCCCCTCCCTGAGCTCCATGTTAGTGCTCAACCCGCTAACCATCTTCAGATCCTGCATCCACACGTGATGCAGGAACCGAAGACACTTCTACTTTTCCTAAGCAATGATAAAATTATTAGGTTTTCAGCAGTCAGATTTGAAGTGTTGAGCTTCCATTTTACAGAAAGGCAATCATTTTAAAGTTTCATTTCATTTATGTCTTACACTACTTCTATTAGACTCTTTTGGGTATCGTCAGGGGCATGTCCCGACTTAGATTGGTTTTGTCTTAATTTGAGGCTTTATGGGTTACTGTGGATTGGGATGGTTGTGAAATTCTTAGATTCTTTTCTGAGTTTGTTGAGTAGCCTATCTTGTTATATGTTTGGAACTCAGGCTATCTTGTTATATATTTGGAATTCATCCGCTACTAGTTGTATTGTGTTCTATTTTTACTAAGCAAAGAGGGTGGTCTTTGATCTATTTTGACTAGTTGTATTGTGTTCTACTTTTTATAGCTGCACACCTATAAAAAGTATTCTACTCGACACTGCTTTGTGGATACCCATAGACCCTAAGTACTCTGATACCAAGCTTGTCACGACCAACCCTGGGTCTAGCCATGATGGGTATCTCAAGCCCACTGAGGATTGGAGACCACCCTCATTTCCTATCCACTACAAGTATTATCCAAATAACAAAGTGGAAAAAAATAAGATAATAAAGGTAAAATAGTTAATGTAACTCAAAAATAAGCTCTAAGAGTCAGCAACACTATCCAACCCACACATATCCACAAAAACCTCTAAACCAATCCGAATATCAAACTAGGTCGGCACATACCCCCGACCATGACAGTGACAAAGACAGCTATTGCTGATGTGAACTCTTTAATTCTAAAATATGGAAGGAAACTGGTGGAATGACCTAGTATTCCAGAATATGGAAGCTCACTACTTCACCGCAAACTCGATAGACGATCGCACCACCTAACACTGCACAAACCAATAGAATAAACCCCTAGGACCCTACACATGAAAGGATGTGGCATCCAAGGACGATTAGTGGGATTAGCACTAGCACGTAGCTCAGGGAAGGGATAAAATAATACAATTTCAAAATCAAATCCAAACTCAACATACATATTCATAAACATTCATATATACATATATATATTTAAAGTTGGGATAGGGAATAAGGTTTATCATGATATTTAAAATCATTAACCAGTACTGTGAAGCTCTAATCAACCTAGAAATACTCACGGGCTATATGGGACCAGCTCCCCGCACCGGAAGGGCTCTAGTGTGTGTTAGCTACATAAATCGGACAAATCCAAATAAGGGATAGGGAATGCCTCGACCCTATCCAATCCAAAGTAATTATAAAGTGTGAACTATGCACATGGTCATAAATACCTCCACGCCGGAAAATTTGATTTCCAGTATAGGTCCTCCTAGGACCTCCACCTTCCAAAGCAAGCAAACCAACCCCCTTTAAGACTAATTAAAATATTAACACATAACCCCTTTCATTTAACCAAGGAACCTTCCGTTAAAGTATTACCAAATGGTATTGTCATACCAATATGCTTGCGAGCTTATAAAATTATGCCATTCCTATTATCCGTCAAAATGACAATCCCCAAGTTCCAATTTAAAAACCATACCATGGAGGCCAAGGCCTTATAAAACCATTTAAAATCCATCCATGGCCACCAAGGCCTTTTTAAAACCATTTATGTTCTATTAATCTTTTAGGAAATAGAATAGTTCAAAAATAGGTTAAATCATGTATATTTCCATGTTTCAAAACCAATTTCTGATGTGGGTTGAGGTTATTGCCAATTCCAAACCAATTTAACACTTTTAGGAGAATACCATAACCCCTTTCCCATTTAGCATACCCATGCACAAATTTTATTCCAAGATAATGAGATAAAGCATGAATAGTAGTTCCAAACCCATAGGGAAACCAAACAAGTAATAAATATTCAAAATCAAACAATTAAATTCATAGAAACCATGATTAAACATATGTTCTAATATAAAATAAAGTTAGGGAAGAAATACATGCCTGAAACACCAAGGAATTGGGAAGAGAAACCGTAATTTGAGCCTTAGATATGCAATCCCTAGAAACCGTAGCCTTCTTCTTGATTTGGGAATTTGAGAGAGAAGATAGTTTTTTTTTCATGTTAAATGGGTAGAAATAGGGCTAAGGGAATGTTTTATGTCATGGATTACTAGCGGGCTAAGAGGATAAGACCACCATGCCCTTAATGAAATAGTGCATGAATTTTAACTCCTAATCGCTATGGGTCACTCATGGTCACTGGCCACATTTCATCACCTCGATTTGTAGTTTGGGCAGTGACTTAGGGCCACCTCACTAGTTTGGTCACTAGTCCTACCCTACGACTCATGACCAGACCTTATGACTTGTGCGGTCCTACTCGTACTCCAAACTAAAAAAAATGTAATCCTCACTAGTTTTACTACAGCACAAACTGTACGACTCGTATATAGTGACTATAAGTCATAGGGTATTACTTGTTGTCTGGATAGTAACTCAACACACATGGAAATTTTCAAAGTCCAAAACCTGGGTATTACAGAATATTTTTGGTATCTTGGAAATTAATAGAGAAATTATCTATGAAAATGATGAGAACACACCAAGAATTCGAAGAAGAAATGCAAAATTTAAGCTTACTAGAAATATAAAATCAGCCACTACTAGTTCTCCCAAGTTTTCACATATTTTAGAGTTCTATACTCTATAAAATGGGTCAAAATAGGTGACAACGAGCTAAGTGTGGAATATATGGGTACTAGGTGCTGCTAAAACAACCCGGTAGGTGACTTCTAAAGCAGTATCTTCGCTAAGATGGCAGACCGCTTAAGCAGTCGGTTGGCGCTAAAGCAGCTTGCGCTTTAGTGGCTAAGTTGAGTCTAAAGTAGTTGTTTTCGAACCAGATAGGGCTGCGTAAACACCTAAAGGGCTTCTAAAATGTCATTTGCTAAAGAGCCCAAAGGTTTGATTTACTAGCACACCAAATTTTACTACACCAGTTGGAGATTTGGAATTTTTTGAGTCTCCATCGACCCTTTGAGGTTCATCTGTAATCCTGTATAGACAAACTAACTATGTTTTCCTATCAAATTTGACCTTTCAAACTCAATGGCACAATTGAAATTTCCATATAAGGTTGTTTCAATGAAAAAGGGTCCCACACCCATGTGTCATTTTTTTAACTTCTAGATAATAGTCTAAAATGAGTTCAAAAGCCTCGAAACCATAACTAGGATCCACCTAGTCTATAATCAACCTTCAAAGTTGTTAGGACTATTAGAATTGTCATACAAGGTTATTTGACAAAATTATTTTCTCAATAGCCAATTTTAATTAACAAAGACATCTTATAGGGAATTGGATTTTAAAACAAAACAAATAGTCTGATAACTGAACTATCAACTCCAACAAGTTATAAATGACTTAAGAAAGCCATACAAAAACTCTAAACAGCGAAAATATATGGATATACAGAAAATTACTTTTAGGGTCATTACAAAAGATCATTTGAGGAAAGACAATTCATATGAAGGCAATGATTTAGAGTCCCCGCGCTGAATCATCTACTCAGGATCCAGTGGGGGCCCTTTCGTAAGAAACTTAGAACTATGAACTTGGCTTCACTTTTATTTTTCTAGTGAAATTTTTTTAATATAATTTCCCTAATATTTAAAATTTATTGTAAATAAAACATTTGTATGCCTGTTGTTTTATAACCATTCTTTTCTTTTGGCTGTTTTTCATTAAATATTATTTCCATATGGTGGCCCCTAATCGTAGGTCAAATAGTACTTTGCTTCATAAGTTTAGACGGAGAATTTCCCCTCCCCCTTCGACTTCTCTTATTATAAAGGATAGGTATACCTATACAATATCTATCTAGTCCAACCTTCAACTTGTCGCAATTCTCCCTATGCTCCGCTCCTATCTTTTGTCTAGTTCCTATTTTTCCTTGTCTTTGAATCTGATCATACCTTCTACTATGAAGGTTACCTTTCAAAGATAGATTCAAAACTATAGATAAATTCGAGAGTGAGTGGTGGTTCAAGTTTCTTACAAGGGAGGTGTTCCTTCTCTTTCTCTCACAGGGTCAAAGTTTATCAACTTTTTTCTTTATTTGTATTATCATTCCTCATCCTAATATGCATAAATAGGAAACTCCCTCTACCTTATTGTTGTGATATGGTTACTAGAATCCCTTTTCTAGGAATGGAGTAGAAGCAAAATGATTCATATGCTTGGGGACCTGCCACCCTAGTGGCTATCCTCCTAGCGCAACAGTGTTAGTTTTTCACATGCTTTCCTTTGTAAGATGATTTGGTACTCCCATAGTGTATTTTATTTATTAAATATGTATGTAATCTGTGTACTCTATCTGGGAATATAGTGTAATAATTTATAAAAACAAAATTGAATCTCTATTTTGTTCTTACATTAAGAGCCTGCCTTTAGTTATTCCTCTCCTTACCAATTTACCTCCCGGGTCGCCTACTAAAATTCCACCATTTTACTCATTTTTCTTGAACCCATCCCTGCTATTTACTTGTGTGGATCATTAAAGGAGTAATCCACTTTAAAGGCCCTTTTTAGGTTGAAATCCACATGGTATCTTTGGCTTGGGCTTTTAGATCTTGGGCTCAAAATGATGAAGGAGATGTGCAATAACCTATTTTTTGTTTTATTCTATCATGAATTCTGTGACATTATTTGACTTCAAAGTATTTTGACCCTTTTAATGCCTAATTATATTGAGGTAGGATCCCTTTGTTTTTTGTTTCACTGTGCATCTAAGTTTGGATATCTCCGAAGCATTTCAGTGCATAACATTAGTCTTATTACTCTTCTTATATTTGATATTAACTTTGCGGATATTTCTCAAGTAAATATTGTGGGCCGCATAAACACAATTTTAGTGGTGCGTCGTTAGAGCACTTTTAGGATGAGTGTATTGTGACACGATCTTAGGCTCTATGCAATCAGATGATTAGTTTACGTGGTTTTGTGAATGTCCTTAAGGAGGCCACGAATTGGAAGTTTTTGCCTGTAGAAGCTGGTCTCAAGTCTATGCTAGGACTAAGCCACTTTAAATTCTCCACCAATCCTTGATCTAGACTTTTCAAAATAGTTTGCTCATTCCCCTCTTTAAATATCCCTCCTCCTTTGTTTCACAAATATTTCAAATATTTTTCTTGAGGCCCTACTTGCTTACAGCAAGCCTTAATACGACTGGAAGATCTATTTCATCAATTAAGAGATATTTAAATTTTGATAATCAATTCAAAGTAGTGGCTTCTGATCATGCTCAACTTACTCTATAATAAATGGGTAAGACAATCGTTGTCAAGTATGAGTTAGGGTCGAATCCTCAAGGAGTGAACCTAGTATTCAAATCCTATGGGTGTTGAGAGCATCTAAGTATATACCCATAGTTTAAACATAATCAAATACATGAATTAAAATGGGGGGATTAGTTTGGAAAGTTAATTCGCCAAAATCTAATCAAACTACCAATTCAAAGCAACAAATGTAGCTAATATTTCAATATGTGAGAACTCATGGGATTATGTCATCCTAGGGGCAAATAATGCATGGGTTTAAGAAAATTGAATGCAAATTCTAGTTAATGACTACATGGATAGACTAGGTTAGGGGTTCTTGATGTTAGTTTGTCAACCAAACCTCAAGATTATCACCCTTGGACCCTTTCAGATACCTCATGGATGTGCGAAGCAAATCCACTCAACACCTCAATTGGGAATCCCTATTTCTAGGAAGATTCTCAAGACTTGCCTAATTCTTAACTCACCCTTATTTCTAAGATAATTAAAAGGGAATAAGCTACATCAAACTATTGTTCACTAATTCCTTGTCACCCATCTCCCTCTTTAAGGATGGTATAGGATCCAAAAGTATACCTACATCCATCTTTCAAAGATGATGTGAGATTTTGGAAATTTAGGGTATTTACCCACAATTCATTTTGGGAATTTGGGGTTTTCACCAACAAATCCCTAGTAAATCAAGCAAGCATTAGTGAAACTCGTCATCAATAAGTAAGAATCTACACAAATAAATCACAATTCACACATATTAGCACCCTATTTCAAAATAATCCCAATATTGTTTATCTACTCATGAACTTTAATGAAAAAAATATAAAAAAAGGGTTATTCAATGCTTCCATGGAAATTGAAATTAAGAGTAATCCAAAATCAAACTTCAATTACAACCAAAACTACTTGAAAAATTAGCCACAATAAGTTTCCCAATTTGGTAGGGTTTAAAATTGTTCAAAATTCAATTCTAGTTGTGAAGGATGCCCAAAAATGAAAAGGTTTTCGCTCTATATGGGATTTGGGGTTGGTTCTATGAAATTACAAATTTGACCGTTGGAATAAACTTTGCGCTATTGCGATTTCCCTAGCTTGATCGCGATTGCGGCTTCCGCGATTACGGTAACTAAGGTCCTTCTGCTCTTGATTTTCTAGGTTTTGCACTTCTTCTCACTTTTTGATCCTTTTTTCGCTCACTTCACTTTTTTCACCTTATCACTTGTATACCTACAAAATATGTGAATTAGTTCATTTGAATGACAAAGTTTTCCGTTCGTGCCGTTAAATCATAATAGTGTGCATGCATTTAGACACAAATGAGTGGTAAATTTACCACTCATCAACACCTCTAACTTAAATCTTTGTTTGTCCTCAAGCAACACTACTTCTCACTCAATTAGATTATGCCAATATAAGCCCATTTATATGACTAAATGATCCCAATGACTTCAAACTTAATTCATACCATTAAGTAGCTCTCAAACATGGTCAAAGCTATTCTCACAACTTGCCTTAACCTAAAACACAATCTCAAAGATGCAAAATACTCTAAAGAACAAAAATGCAACAATCACTAACTTTCTATAAGTGATTCTCTATTGATAGCAACTCAATTATACTCCTTTGACTCATTTTTGAAAGATGACTATTTCACCTACCTCAATTGGTCTACATGCCTCCTTACAAGAAAGAAACCCTACACACTAAATTATACATTATGCAATAAGGGATTTAAGTGCAAACACTCACTATCACAAAGACACTCTCAATGTTAACAAGTATAATACCATATGCTTGCCCTTATTTTCAATCACCTCTATAATGAATATACTTGGTTGGATATCTCGAAGGACTTTTTATAGCTTGTAATGTAGGTTCTGGAAAGGGTATGATATCATTTGGGTAAAAAGTGACTACACCCTATTTAAACATCTACATCACACTATTTATCCCAATTTTGTACCATGGACCACTTCATTTGTTTCCAAAATTCACACATGCCTACTTTTTTTACCTTGATTTACCCTATTCTTTGAAAGTATTTTCTTTTTTTTTACTATTTTTTTGTAAACTATGCTATTACTTCTTTTGATAATTCCTTTCTTTTTTACTTCTCTTTCTTTTCTTAGCATAATAGGCATCAACTTAAATTATCACGTCCCAAGGTCATCTCCCCTAAAACATACCATCCCCAACTTAGGAATTTGGCCTCAAGTTTCATTTTCTGAGTTTGAGGAAGGTAGGTTTCAAAAGAGGGAAAAACTATGAATGGGTCAAGGCTTGTAATGTGGTTTCCCAAGAAAGGCTTGAAGGCTTAAATGGTTAACTAAGGATACTATTCTATGCACAGGTGGGCTATTTAGTATAAATTGGGTTCCTATGTTCACAAAGAAGGTCTAAGATCATTTCACCAAGAAAGCATAATCACAACTGTCCTTGAAAGACTAAGGTTATGTCACCAACCAAGCATAATCACAATTTTCCTTGAGAGACTAACAGGAAAAGTTCTATACGATACAAGTATGCATGAGAGTTAGACAATTACGCTCACCAAACATGGCATGCAAACTTTTTGAGGAGGCTCAATCGCACTTCCTAGTAGAGATAAAAAAGGGAGTATTTACCATTTTCTACGAGCTAAAGACTTAGAAGTCACAAAAAGAGGTAAGTATTGTTACAAAATTATTCATGTCGATGCCCTTGATTTTCAAAACATTTTTTTTATAGAGGGGGTGTTTGTTTCACATGTGATTGTTTCGCATTTGCACCGCTCATAATTTTCTATTGATGGCACCAAACCAATCTTTCATCTCACATTTTGGATTTCATGAGGCAAAACCATATGGCTACTAAGACTTCACCATAAGTATGAGGACGATCCCAAATCCAAAATGCTACAGGTACATAAATTTCCCTTGTATTTATTGCTCTGATGCTATGAGTACTCATAATTCCCCTTTATCTATGGCTTAAAACCTAATCACAACGGTTTTCCATTAAGAATGTCATCACTAAATGTATCATAGGTAAAGGCTCATCTGATATCATCAAAAATAAGATAAAAAAAACTACAAATGAAACAAGTAACTAATCCATGTAATGTGGGAACCATTACAGTACCCGAATATTACAAGCCAAACTAAAATAAAATCATCCAAATCAACATCAAATCATCCATATATATCTTAATAATATATGCCAAATAAATAAATAAGGATACATGAACCCCCAACTAAAAAGCTTGCACTGTCCTCACTGCATAAACAATAGAGCATAAAGAGAGTAAAAGGGTTCTCCCTATAGCCGCATCAAGAGTTGTTGTCGTTCTCAAACTCCTTATCATCTCTAACATCATTAAAACCGGTCCACTAAGTTGAGGCCTCATCATCACTATCAACTCTTGAAGAAGAAAGTAATTCTCTGGGTTTCAGGACCTTCTAAAGGCCCTTCACCCCTTTCCACATCTTGGTGATGAACTTGTCCCTCTTCTTCATCTTCTCGTGTAAGTCCCTAAGCTCCCTGTGTGAGTTTTCTAGAGATAAGTAGGCCCTCTAAAGCCTAGAAATAGTGGTCTGCTACTTCTTCTGATCCTCTAAGTGTTTTTCATAATCAAACCGAGCAACATATGAATGGTGGGTGGTGGAAGACTCTCCCGACCCCTGAGGCAACCCCATCATGAGTTCCTTTATCGCCATCCAATCAACTGAGATCTCATCAAAGGGACCAGCTGTGGATACCATGCAAGAATCTATATTATCCTCTATTGACTTACCCAAGTGGATATTTCTTTTCTTGCTCTTTCACGGTTCACCCTCGCCCCAAATATTGAGAGGATAAATGGGTGTGTTTGGATGCACCCAAGAGTGTTCGAGGTAATCCTCAACTCCAGCTCTCCCACATAGCTCATTAATCAAATAAGGGAATAAGAGGAGTGTACCACCATGTTTCTTGAAGTTCATTATATCTGAAATCAAAAGCCAGCCAACATTTAAAGAAATATTGTCTAGTATACAGGCAACCATCCGAGCTCGCATATTTAGAGCAGTCGTCATGTGTGTGCAAGGACAAACCCATCTAGAAATAATGTTCAGCCATATCCTTGCCTCTTTTATGAAATCATTCATCGATATACCCCTTTTGGTGGATGCCCAAGGAATCTTCTTTGCCATGATACAACTTTTCCGCCATCCAATTCCCCGGTTCACATCCTTTCATTATGAACTGTGCCATAGCTAAATCTGGGATACCATATATGTCATTTATCTACTTAACTCCAAAATGTACTTCCTTACCTAGGATCCTTATAACTGGGTCTAAGAGAGACACTATGCTAAAAATAGTGTAGAACTCCCATACCTAATTCTTGTTTGCTTGACCATGATTTGGGTCAAACCACCTCTACCCAGGGGCTATAAGTCTGGTGTGGAATGCTAGAAGAATTTTTGGCAACTTATCCAAACATATGCCCCTCTATGGAAGTAGATTCATATTAGGGAGATCACCGTAGTATAAGTTTCATGGCCCCGGGTTTGGTCATAATCTCCCTTGATGTAGCCTGGAAAACCTGAGAACAAAAATATAACATACATCATTAACATTTTCATGCAAAAACTATGTTTTGTTGTGCAATTAAGCTCATGGGGTGGTTACTTGGTGGGTTTTGGGCAAGTAATGGAATTACAAGATTTTTGGTCAATGCTGGAAATCACTCTAAGATAGAGTGATCGTAGGCCACTGAGGCGCGATCGCAATCCAATGACCGCGATCGTAATATATGAGGTAAGATTGGCAAAAATGTTCAAAACTCAAATCATGTAATTTCATTGCCAAATGGTATTTCAAATTAATAAGTAACCTTATGAAAATGAAGCTTAGCCTTTACGTGCTAGATTATGCCCTTGGAACATAAAAAAACTAACATTGAATTCGTTTGGGCATTTAATTGCACACTTGGTGTGCACACACTATTTTTATCAATTTTGAACAAAATTTGGGTACTCAAGACGTCCCCATCAGTGTACCCACCAACTACAATAGCTAACCACACCAGTAAACACATTTAAACAAAGATTTAGCAATTAAAACACCATTTTTGGACATTTATAAAGCACCAGTTTTATGTCTTACATATACACATAAAAAGGAGATTGAATCACATACCGTATTGAGGATGCAAAGGGAGTGATACGACCCGAACAAGGGCCTAGTCATGTCAGGTATCTTAAGTCAATCCAGGATTGGAGAGCACCCCAAATACCCTACCATTAACTACTCTACATCCCATGTCAGATGAATTCTAAACATATAACAAGATAAAATCATAATAATCCAAGGACAATAAAGTAAGTCTATAACCATAACCAAACAACCACAACCAAATGTCCAACCAATATCAATCCCAATGTCAATACCAATACCAAGGATGACACTAATACCGCCACCGCCCATGCCCATAGTAGTCTGACAAAGACTCTAACCAGAATTGAAGAAAATTTGGTCGGGACATGCCCCCGACCGTATCCAAAACCATAACCAAAGAAATACCAATAATGAACGAAGTCCATAGCACAAAAGGGAATCTTCCAGAGTATGGAAGTTCACCACTTCAATATGACTAAAAGCTATCCTTAAATCCAAGTCATTAAGAAGAAGGAATGGTTGTATAGCAGGTTCCTACATCACGTGGGGATATATTAGAGTGAATTCTAGCATGTAACTCAGAGATAAATATAAAGTAATGCCATCATTCAAAACCAAATCACTTTACCATATGCATTTACACAAATATACATATATCGTGCCAGGATAGGGAACAAGGTTTAGCATACATTTAAATCCTTAACCTAGGCTGAGTAGCTTGACCATCCTAAAACCACCCACGGGCTATATGGATTAAACTTTCTTTTCTAAAAGGGACCTAGTGCGTGTTAGCCGCACAACCGGAGAAAAGAACCTGAGATGACTAATACATCTCCCAACTATAAAGTGTGACATGCACAGGGTCACCAATACCACCCTTACATTGGCAAATGTGAGTTTTTAGTGTCGGTCCCCCGAGACCCGCACCTTCCACAGCTTTGCTACTCAACCCCCTTTAAACATATATTAAATCATTTACATATTCCCAACCATTTATCAAGGAGTCTTTTTATTTGGAAATAACCATTGGTATTATCATACAAAAATTAGAGCTTGCAAGTCTATTACCTTATGCCATATAAACCCTTAAACCAAAATAGACTCCATCGTTTCTAATTTACCAAAACTATTTATAATCAAACCAAGGACACCTAGGTCTTTCCAAAACCATATGAAACCAACCAAAACTAATTAATGTTCCATTTAACATTTATGCAATTCAAGGACATCAAGCATAATTAAACTATGTGACAAAATCATTCTCATTGACAATTTCACAAATAGATTTAGGGGCATGCCATTATCAAAGCCAAAATCATCAAATTTAGGGCTCAATCAAGACCTCTTAATTAAATCACCATTCCCATGCACCCACATGTGCAAAACCATAATTAAAACATGCATAATAACAATCTAAACCAAAGGAAAATATATTCAATAACATGCATTCAAACCCCATTTAAACCATAGAAAATAATATTCAATGATATACATTCAAACCCTTAACCTCAATTTCAAAACCACCATTAATGATTCATTAACAATGCTTTAAACATGTGATTTTAGTAAAATAACAATGAGGGAAGAGTCTCATGCCTGAATTACAGAGATTCACGAAGACAAATTGAACTTTAAGCCCTTAGATGACCACTTTGAAAAAGCCCTAGACAATTTTTCTTGAGAGGATTTTGAGAGAGTACAAAGGATGTTTAATCTAGTAAAGTGTGGAATGAATGACCAAAAAGTGTTATAGGTACTCTGGGTCTTAAGGTATTTAAGTGAGAAATATCCAAAGTGCCCCCATCTTAAAATTGTAAAAAGAATCGCAAGTGGTTACGTGTCGGCCCCTCGACTCGTGATCACAACATACAACTCATATTCTTGAGTCGCCACCAAGATAGTGAGTTAGACAGCCATACACTGTCCACCATACGATTCTATGATCCTACTCTTTACGGGACCATACGACTGTATGGACTAGTCGTACATAAGATAGAACCCAAGGGATCGAATACTGTACAACATACAACTAAAATATACCACTCGTACCCTATCATTACAGCTCTTAGTGAGCCATTCGTACTCAAAGCTAAGTCAAGTCACTAAGTTTCTGATTTGATGAAGGATCTCCCTAAGGACTCGTCACCACCAACCCATAACCACAACAAAACCCAACCACCATTCATTAGACACCTAACAACTGGAGTTCCTTGACCTGTATCCACACCATATGACTTGTATGGTTAAATCGTCAATAGGATAGTGAGATTAAAGATCAAGAAATTTCCAAGGGCCAAAACCCAGAGTGTTTCAATTCTCCCCAACTTGGATCATTCGTACACGAATGATGGAAAAAGGCAGTGATTAGCACGATTAAACCCCACACGCATCTACTCTAACCTTTAATTAAGTTAGCAAACAAAGATGTTAAGAATAACGAATACCTTACACACAATCTTCTAGAGCGGAAAAGAAGAATGGATACTTGGACTTCATGTCCTCTTCCGCTTCCCAAGTAGCCCCTTCAACCTTGTGGTTCCTCCATAGAACCTTTACCAAATCTACATTCTTCGTCCACAATCAACGAATGTGCCGATCCAAGATTTCAATTGGGAACTTTTCATAAGATAAGGAATCCAAAATACCAATATCCTTGATAGGCATAATTTGCGATGAATCACCCTCACACTTCCTTAGTATAGACACATAGAGCACCGGGTAAATGGAGCTTAACCTAGAAGGCAACTCCAATTCAAATGCAACATTACCCACCCTTCTCAAAACCAAGTGCAGACTAATATACCAGGGACTAAGCTTCCCCTTCTTTAAAATTGCATCATTCCGTCCATGAGATACACCTTCAAGAATACCCTATCCCCAACTTTAAACTCTAACTTACTATGCCTCACATACTCATAGGACTTCTAGTGACTTTGGGCGGCTTTAAGTCTATCTCGAATCATCCTATCCTTCTCCACATCTTGGTGACCTAAATTTGGACCAAACATCTCTGCCTCACCAACCTCAAACTACCCAATAGAAGATGTATACCTTCTACCATACAAAGATTCAAATGGAGATATCCCAATTCTAGAGTGGTGGCTATTGTTATACGCAAACTTTATTGGCAGCGATTGCTCAACCCAACTACCACCATAGTCAATAATGTAAGCTTTAAGAATATCTTTTAATGTCTTAATAGTTCTTTCCACTTGCCCATCAGACTGTGGGTGGAAAGCAGTACTAAGACTCACCTTAGTTCCTAAACCATTCTGACACGATCGCCAAAATGCATACCTCGGTCTGAGATGATAGAAACATAAACCCTATGCAACTTTACAATTACTTAAAGGTACAACCTTTCATAATCATATGCCGAAAAATTGGTCCTCACTGGCAAAAGATGAGCAGACTTTATCATCTTATCCACGATGACCCAAGCCGAATCAAACTAACTCTGAGACCAAGGAAGACTGGTAGTAAAATCCATATTGATTACTCCCACTTTAACACAGGAAACTCAATCTCTTGATACAATCCTCTGGGCCTTATGTGCTCAACTTTCACTTGCTGACACAGCATGCACTTAGCTACAAAACTATCCACATCCTGCTTCATATTATTCAACCAATACATATCCTTAAGGTTGTGATACATTTTTGTCAAACCAAGATGGATAGCATAACGCAACTCATGCACCACAGCCAACGTCCTCTCTCGCAATCCATCTATGTCGGGAACACATAACCTCCATTGGTACCTCAAGGTACCATCACTATAAATATCGAAGGCCATTACCTTCGCTAACCAACTTCACCCTTGATCCTCATCAAGATAGGATCCAACACTTGTTTTTCCTTTATATCCGCAACAAGAAACGACTGTTCCACCTTTTGCATAAATACACCACCATCATAAAGTGTAAGAGATGAACTATAAGGTTGGCCAAACAGTGAATATCCTTCACCAACTCCCACTTCCCTTCATCCACATGAGCTAGATTTCTCATGGATAAACTACTAAGAGAATCAGCAACTATGTTAGCTTTACCTGTATGGTAGTGAACACTCGTGTCATAATCTTTGAGCAGCTCAAGCCATCTCTTTTGCCAGAGGTTCAGCGCTTTCTGAGTTAACACATATTGCAGGATCTTATGAATAAAAAATATATCCATATGCATGCCAGACAAATAGTGATGCCATATTTTTAATGCAAACATCATGGCTAATAGCTCCAAGTCATGAGTTAGATAGTTCTTCTCATGCACCTTCAACTATCTAGAGGCATAAGCTATCACCTTGCCAAGTTGCATCAAAACACAACCAAGCCTCACTCGGGATGCATCACAATATACCACAAACTTATCAGTGCCTTCGAGTTAGGTCAAGACCGGTGCTGAAGTCAGCTTATTCTTCAGTTTCTCAAAACTACCCTCACAAGCATCAGACTACAAGAACTTTATCTTCTTATGGGTCAGCTTAGTCAATGGGGCAGCTATAGAAGAAAAACTTTCCACAAACCTTCTGTTATAACCAGCTAAACCCAAGAAGCTTCGAATATCAATTGGAGTTGTGGGTCTAGGCCACTTCTTAACCACTGCAACTTTTTATGGATCTACCATGACCCTTTCACTAGAAATAATATGACCCAAAAAAGTGAAAGCGTTCAATAAAAATTCACATTTCAAAATTTGGCATACAACTGTTGCTCCTTCAGGGTCTGCAATACAATGAGGAAGTGATCCTCACTCTAGAGAATACCAAAATATCATCTATGAATACAATGATGAACAAATCAAGAAATTGATGGAAGACTTTATTCATCATGACCATGAATGTCGTCGAGGCATTATTCAACCCATAAGACATGACTAAGAACTCAAAATGCCCATACAAGGTACAAAAGGCGATCTTAGTGATATCCACTTCCCTAATCTTTGACTGATAATACCTAAATCAAAGGTCGATCTTAGAGAAAAACTTTGCACCCTGAAGCTCATCAAATAGATCATCTATCCTTGGAAGAGGGTATTTATTATTTAGCATTACCTTATTCAACTACCGATAGTAAATACTCATCTGAAGGGAACCATCCTTCTTATGCACAAATAACACCGGTGCACCAAACAGAGACATACTTTGATTTATGAAACTCTTGTCTAAAATATCCTTTAGTTGATCCTTAAGCTCTTTTAACTGCTAGAGTTGTTCTATACGGGGGAATAGAAATAGGACGAGTGTCCGAAACAAGATCAATCCTAAAATGAATCTCCCTATTAGGAGAAACAATTGTAAGGTCATTAGGGAAGACCTCAGGAAAATCATTCACCACCAGGATGGAATGTAAAATAGGACCCTCCGAGTTAGAAACTTTAACCCAGACAAAATGATAGTGATACACCTTAGATATTAATATTTGAGATCTAAGATATGATATGAACCTTCCCTTAAGATCCTGGAAACCACTCTCCCATACAATAATAGGATTATTAGGGAATTTAAAGACATGTATCACGAGTTAAACCAATCCATCTCTAATATAACATCAAAATCCACCATTTCTAATTCAAATAGATCTACCAAGGTCTCCCAAATACCCACAGATACCACACAACCCCTATAGACTCTTCTAGCCACCACAGAGTCACCCATTAGGGTAGAAATAGAAAAGGGTCTTAAATGCTCTCTAGACCAAAACCAAAATGCACAGCCATAAATAAGGTCACATAAGAGGGTGTGGACCCCAGATCAATAAAAAAGACATATCACAGAAAAAGAGTTTCAAAATACCAGTAACGACATTAGGTGATGCCTTGGACTCCTGACAAGTAGTGAGAGCATAGAGTCAATTCTGACCAGTGTCGAAGCCAGATGGTGCACCCTTTGGTGTTGGAGATGAAGAAGAGGCAATAAGAACCTTGTTTGTCCAAAAAATAACCTTACCACCATTCCTAATTATGAGCCCTAGGTGACCACAGTTGAAGCACTTATCCTTTCCTTCATCATAGTAAACCTCATGTAATCAACTACAAGATCTGTAAGGAGGATAGGATGGAGCTAATTGGGCCTCACTAGCTTGGGATTGGGCACTCTGTGCCATATAATTGTCGTCTCTAAAAATTCCTATCACCAGACATCTTTTATTAGGGAGCACTAGCCATCGCATAAGACCCAGAATTGCCCTACCTAATCTTGGACCACTTTCTACCATCTCTACCACTCTGCTATTGGAGACTACCCTGCTCAAAAAATTAAACTTCTTGCTCTGCCTCTCCCATATTTTAGCTTACTTATTTTTCTCTTTCTCAAACCTGTTGCATGTATACAACCAACCAGGATATGTCCATGTCTTTATTCAACAAGGCAGCCTTACTCTCCAGAATCAAGTCTTGGGATAACCTAAAAGTGAACTTCCTTATTCTAGCCTCATGCTAGAAACCAATTTTGGAGTATACCGAGACAACTGGTGAAACTTCATGGTATACTCATTGACTAACTTCTTTCCTTTATTAAGGTTAAATAACTTTTTCATCTTCATTTCCCTCAACTCTTGAGGAAAGAAGCGGTCTAGAAAAGAACTAGAGAAATCATCCCATAGGGTTGACTCAGCTTTATCACCCTTAGCTTGTTCTTATTCCTTATACCATTGGTATTCTACATCTTTCAGTTGATAGAAAACAAATTCCAAACCCTCCACGTTCGTACCATACATAATGTGGAAGATCCTCTTCATCTCATTAATAAATCCTTAAGGATCCTCCTCAACGTTAACACCAGTGAACACAGAAGGGTTTAATCTCATAAAATGGCCAACCCTTGTGGCCTCAGAAGATGCAGTAATAGAAACGCCATGCTCAGCCTAAGAAGCCACCAAATGAGCTACCATATGAATAGACTGACGAAACTTAGCATTCATTACATTAGCCTGACCGGTGGAACTCCAGGAGGGCAATCAAGATTTGTACCGCTAGACTGAGTCTAGACTCCATAAATAGGATAGGTCCCATCAACATTGTCCTCAGGTGGGATAGAGGAGTTTTTGTAAACTTTAAATCATCTGGGAGGAATGATCTAAGAAGCAAACAAACGGGTATTAGAGAAGATTTCAAGACCTTAGGCTCTACTGCTTGAAAATAGATTACAAGAAAGAGAAATACTACTAAGGGCCTTATAACCTCTCCCTTATGAGTGTGGAATGCTACACATCCTTAAAAGAGACTCTACTCAACATGGCTTTATTGGACACCCAGTTGACCATAAACTTAGGTCTCTGATTCCAATCTTACATAACCCAAACTAGGACCTAATCATGGCAGGTATCTCAAGTCTATCCAGGACCGAAGACAACCCCCAATACCCTACTGTTAACCACCCTACATCCTATGTCAGATGAATTCCAAACATATAACAAGATAAAATAATAATAATTTAAAGAAAATAAAGTAAGTCTATAATCATAACCAAACAATCACAACCAAATGTCCAACAAATACCAATCCCAATTCCAATACCAATACCAAGGCTGACACTAAAACTGACACCGCCCAAGCTTATAAGAGTCTGACAAAGTCTATAATCAGGATCAAAGAACATCTGATCAAAACATGCCCCCGACCATAGCGAAAACCACATCAAAGAAATAACAATAATGGAGAAAAGTCCATAGCATAAAGTGGAGTCTTACAGAGTAAAGAAGCTCACCACTTGAATCTGGCTTAAAGTTGTCCCTGAATCTAAGTCGCTTAGTAAGAGGAATGGTAGTATGGTCGGTTCCTACATCGCATAGGATACAACGTCAGAAGACGGTTAGTAAGTTAACGCTAGTATGTAACTCAGGGATAAAGATAAAGTAATGCCATCATTCAAAACCAATTAAATTTACCAAATGCAATCATATATACACATATATATACAAATAAAATAAGCAACTAATCCATGAAATGTAGGCACCATCAGAGTTTCCCAAATATTAAAACCTAAAATAAAATAAAAATCATATAACTCGACATTAAAATATCCATAAATATCTCAAGAATACAGGCCAAATAAATGAATACGGAGACAGGAACCTCCAATTAAAAAGCTTGAAAGGACCTCACTACATAAATAATAAATGATAAATCGATTAAAAGGGTGCTCCCTATAACTGCATCAAGAGCTTTTGTCGCTCTCAGACTCCGCATTATCTCTAGTATCATTAAAATCGAACCACTAAGCTAGGGCCTCATCATTACTATCAACTCTGGAAGAAGGAAGTCTTTCTCTGGGTGTCAGGACCATCTAAAGGCCCTTCAGCCCCTTCCACATCTTGGTGAAGAACTTTTCCCTCTTCTTTATCTTCTCGTGCAAGTTCATGAGATCACTATGTGAATGTTCTAGAGATGAGTAGGCCCTCTCAAGCCTAGAAATAGTGATTTCCTATTTCTACAGATCCTCCAAGTACTTATCATAATTGGACTAAGAAATATATGAATGTAGGGTGGAGGAAGACTCTCCTGTCCCCTGAGGCAACCCCTCCACAAGATCATTTATTTCCCTCAAATCAATAGATATCTAATCAAAGGGATTAGAGCTGGATGGCCTATTATACTCTATATCATCCTCTGTCGACTTACCTAAGTCGATCTATCTTTTCTTTCACTTTCTCCATACATCCTTACCCCAAATCTTGAGGGGATAAATGGGGGTGTATGGATGCACCCAAGTGTTTTAGGGTATGCCTCAACCATATCTCTCCTACACAGCTCAGTAATCAAAGAAGGGAATAAGAGGAGCATACCACCCAGGTTCTTAAAGTGCCTAATGTCTAAAATCACAAGCCAACCAACATAAAAGAAATGTTGTCTATTATACAGGAAACCATCCGGGCTTGCATATCTAGAACATCCGTCATGTGTGTGCATGGAGATACCTAGATACAAATAATGTTCATCCATATCCTTGACTCTGCTATGAAATCATTCATCGATTTACCCTTTTCGGTGGATGCCAAATGAACCTCTTTGCCAGGACATAACTTTTCCGCCATCCAACACCCCATTCACATCCTTTTACCAAGAATTGTGCCATATCTGCATTTTGGAGCCCATTGTCATTTATCTGCTCAGCTCCAAAGTGTACTTCCTTCTCTAGGATCTTTATAATAGGATCTGAGAGACATGCTATACCAAGGTTAGTATAGAAATCTCGTACCTAATGCTCATTTGACCGGCAAGGGTCTAGGGAAAAGCACCTACACCCAGTGGCTATGAATCTATCATGGAATACCAAAAGCTTTTCCAGCACCTTATCCAAACATATGCCCCTCTCCGAAAGTAGCTTCATCTTAGAGGGATCACCATAGTACAAGTTTTGGCATTCACGAGCCATAAAATGGGTTCGGTCATAACCTCCCATGATCTAGCCTAGAAAAACATAGAGCAACATAACAATACTCATCATTAACATTTCTTGCAAAACCTATGCTATGTTGTACAATTAAGCTCATAGGGTGGTTTCTTAGTGTGTTTTGGGCAAGAAATCTAATTGTAGGATTTTTGGTCAGTCCTAGAAATCACTATTAGATAGAGCAATTGTGGGCTACTAAGCTGTGATTGCAATACCGTGATCACAATCAATGACTGCGATCATAGTATCAAAGGTAAGATTGGACCAAAATATTCAAAACTCAAATCATCTAATTTCATTGCCAAATGGCATTTAAAATCAAGGAGTAACCTTATGCAGATGAAACTTAGCCTGTAGGTGCTTTATTATGCCCTTGGAATATACAAAAAGTAAAATTGAATTTGTTTGGGTATTTAAACGAGCACTTGGTGTGCACACACTATTTCTATCAATTTTGAACAAAACGTGGGTACTCAAAACTTCCCCATCAGTGTACACACCAACTACAATAGCTAACAACACCAATAAACATATTTAAACAAAGATTTAGTAATTGAAACACCATTTTAAGCCATTTCTAAAGCATGCATTTTATGTCTTACACATACACATAAAAAAAAAGAATGAACCACATATTGGATTGAGGATGCAAATAGGGTGGCCTAACCCGAACCATGGCCTTGTCATATCAGTATCTCAAGTTCAGCTAGGACCGGAGACTACCCTAAAGATCCCATCGTTAACCACCTTATATCCCATGTCAGATGAATTCCGAACATAAAATAATATAAAATAATAATAATTTAAAGACAATAAAGTAAGTATATAATATAACCAAACAACCACAACCAAATGCCCAACCAATACCAATACCAATACTAAGGACGACACTAATACTAACATGGCCCATGCCCATAGTAGTCTGACAAAGCCTCTAACCAGAATCGAAGAGCATCCGGTTGGGACATGCCTCCGTCCATAGACAAAACCATAGCCAAAGAAATAACAATAATGAAAAAAAGTCCATCGCATGAAATAGTGTCTTCCAATGTATGGAAGATCACCAATTCAATCTAACTCAAAGATATCCCCAAATCCAAGTCACTAAGCATGAGGAATAATAGTATGGCAGGTTCCTACATTGCATGGGGATACAGTGCCCAAAGATGGTTAGCAGAGTGAACCCTAGCATGTAACTTATGGATAAAGATAAAGTAATGTAATCATTCAAAACCAAATCAATTTACCATGTACAATCACATGTGCGCGCGCACACACACATATATATATACATATATCATGTCGGGATAGGTAACAATGTTTAGCATGCATTTAAATCCTTAACCTGGGCTAAGTAGCTTGACCATCCTAAAACCATCCATGGATTATATGGGTTCAGCTCTCCCTATTGAAAGGGCCTCGGTGTGTGTTATTCACAAAACAAAAGAAAAGAACATCTCCCAAATATAATATAAAGTGTGACATCATGCACACGGTCACCAAGATCACCCTCACATCGGCAAATGTGAGTTTCTAGTGTCGGTCCCCCCAGGACCCCCACCATCCGTGGCTTTGCTACTCGACTCCCTTTAATCCCATATTAAATAATTTACATAATCCCAACCATTTAACAAGGAGTATTTTTTATTAGGCATTAACTATTGGTATTAATACCAAAATTAGAGCTTGCAAGTCTATTACCTTATGTCATATAAACCCTCAAACCAAATTAGACTCCATCATTTCCAATTTACCAAAACCATTTATAATCAAGTCGTGGCCACCAAGGCTTTTACAAAACCGTATGAAACCAACCAAAATCAATTCATGTTCCATTTACAATTTATGCAATGCAAGGACTTCAAGAATAATTAAACTATGAGACAAAATCATTCTCATTGACAATTTCACAAATAGGTTGAGAGCATGCCATTATCAATGCCAAAATTATCAAATTTGGGGAACAAGCAAGACCTATTCATTAAATCACCATTCCCATGATCCCACATGTGCCAAACCTTAATTAAAACATCCATAATCACAATTCAAACCTTAAAAAACAATATTCAATAATATACATTCAAATCCCTCAACCTCAATTTCAAAGTCACCATTAATGATTCATGAATAATGCTTTAAACAAGTTATTTTAGTAAACTAACTATGAGGGAAGAATCACATGCCTAATTACAATGTCTAACAAAGAGAAATTGATCTTTAAGCCGTTAGAGGACCACTTTTGAGAAACCCTAGCCAATTTTGCTTGAGAGGATTTTGAGAGAGTAAAGAGGATATTTTATCTTAAAATATGTGGAATGAATTACCAATAAGTGTTACAGGGATGTAGAATCTTAAGGGTTTTAAGTGAGAAATGTCCAAAGTTTCCCCAGCTTAAACCTGTAAAAAGAACCGCAGGTGGTTATGAGTCGACCCCTTAAATCATGACCACAACATACGACTCGTACGCTTGAGTCATCACCAAGACAATGAATTGGAAACCTATACACTATCCACCATGTGTTTCCATGATCCTACTAATTAACAGACTATACGACTCATATGGACTAGTCTTATCCTAGAAGAAGGATTGGACACTAGACAACATACGACTAAACTATGTCACTCGTACCCTATCTTTACGGCTCTTAATGAGCCATTCGTACTCAGAGCCAAGTCAAGTCACTAAGCTTCTGATTTGATGAAGGATTTTTCTATCAACTCATCACACCACCTAATGACTCGTTACAACCATCACATAACTAAAATAGAAGCCCAACCACCATTTACTGGACACCTATCGACAGGGTCCATTGACCTATATCCACACTATATAACTCGTATGGTTAAGTTGTGAATAGGATGGTGAGCTCAAAGCTTGGGAAATTTCCAAGGGTCAAAACCCAGGGTGTTTCAATTCTCTCCCACTTGGATCATTCATCCCCAAATGATGGAACAAGGCAATGACTAGCACGATTTAACCCCAAACACCATTACTATAACCTTTAACTAAGTTAGAAAAACAAAGATGTGAAGAATAACACATACTTCATGCACGATCTTCTAGAGTAGAAATTAAGAATAGATACTTGGACTTCATGTCCTCTTTCGTTTCCCAAGTAGCCTCCATAGAACCTTTACCGAAGATACATCCTTCGTCCATAACCGTCGAACTTGCCGATCTAAGATTTCAATCAGGACCTCCTCATAAGACAAGGAATTCAAAATACCAATATCCTTGATAGGCATAATTTGTGAAAAATCATCCACAGAATTACTCAAGATAGACAGATGGAACACCGAGTGAATTGAGCTTAAATTAGAAGGCAACTCCAATTCATACGCAACATTACCCACCCTTCTCAAAACTAAGTTTGGACCAACATATCGGGGACTAAGCTTTCCCTTATTCCCAAGCCGCATCACTCCCTTCATGGGAGACACCTTCAAGAACACCATATCCCCAACCTTAAACTCTTACTTCTTATGCCTAAGATACGCATAGGACTTTTGGAGACTTTGGGCAGCTTTAAGTCTATCTCTAATCACCTTTACCTTCTCCGTGGCATGGTGAACCAAATCCAAACCAAACATCTCTGCCTCACGAACCCCGAACAACTCAACAGGAGACCAATACTTTCTACCATGCAAGGCTTTAAATGGAACCATACCAATGCTAGAGCGGTACATATTGCTATACGCTAACTCTATAAGGGGCAATTGCTCAACCCAACTACCACCATAGCCAACCACGCAAGCTCTAAGAATATCTTCCAACATCTGAATTTTTTTTCCACTTGCCTATCAACTGCGGGTGAAAAGCAGTACAAAGACTCACCTTTGTTCCCAAACCATTATGAAATGACCTCCAAAAGTGAAATGAAACCTTCATGCCATGATCCAAGATTATAGAAATAAGAACCCCATGCAAGTTCACAATCCCTTGATCTAAAAACTGACGAAAGACTCTATTCATCAAGTCCATGAATGTCTTCATGGAATTAGTCAACACAAAAGACATGACTACGAAATCTAAATGCCCATATCTGATGCAAAAGGTAGTCTTAGAGATATCCACTTCCCTAATCTTTAACTTATGATACCCGAATTGAAGCTTGATCCTGGAGAAAAACTTAACACACTAAAGCTGATTAAACAGATCATCTATCCTTGGAAGAGGGTACTTATTCTTTACCGTTACCTTATTCAACTGTCGATAGTCAATACATATCTAAAGGAAACTATTCTTTTTAGGCGTGAATAACACCGGAGCACCCCATGAAAACATACTAGGACGGATGAAAACCTTGTCTAAAAGATCCTTTAGTACCTTCTTAAACTTTTTTTGACTCCATTGGAGCCATTCTATATGGGGGAATAGAAATAGGATAAGTGTCCAGAATAAGATCAATCCCAAAATCAATATCCCTATCGGGAGGAACACCAAGAAGGTCACCAGGGAAGACCTCAGGAAATTCATTCACCACTGAGATAGAATGTAAAGAAGGACCCTTCGAGCTCTAAGACATGACATGAACCTTTCCATAGGATCTAAGGAACCACCCTTCAATTCAATAACTGGCTCATTATGGAATTTGAAGACAACCTTATGGGTCCAAAGTCTAAAGACGTATAGCACAAGTGCAACCAATCCATCCCCTATATAATATCAAAATTCACCATGTCTAATTCAAACAAATCTACAAAAGTCTCCCAACTGCCCATAGATACCACACAACCCCTATAGACTCGTCTATCTACCACAGAGTCACCCACTAAGGTAGAAATAGAAAAAGGGTCTGAAATACACTTGAGATCAAAACCAAAATTCACAGCCACAAATGGGGTCACATAAAAGAGAGAGGACCATGGATCAAGTAAATATTACACATCATGGGAAAAGAGCTTTAATATATCGATAACGACATTAGGTGATGCCTTGGACTCCTGACGAGTAGTTAGAGCATAGAGTTAGTTTTGACCAGTGCTGGAGCCAGATGGTGCACCCCTTGGTGATAGAGCACAAGAAAAGGCAACAAGAACCTTGTTTAACCCAGAAGAAACCTTACCAATTGGAGAGTTCCTAATTATGAGCTCTGGCTTAACACAGTTGAATCTATTGAGATGATAGAATGAAGGATATTAGGCCTTACTAGCCTGGGATTACGCATTATGTGCCCTATAATTATCGTCATTCTAATAACTCCCATCGCTAGATGGTTTATGGTAGGGAGAACTAGCCATCAAGAAAGACCCAAAATTGCCCCACCTCTTCTTGGACAACTTTGTACCATCCTTGCCACTTTGCTATTGGCCACCACCCTGATCAGAAAATTTAAAATTCTTACTCTGCCTCTCCCCTATTTTATCTTACTTCTTATTTTCTTCCTCAACCTACTGCATGTACACAACCAACCTGGAGATGTTCATGTCCTTGTTCAACAAGGAAGCCTTACTCTCTAGAGTCAAGTTTTACCATAATACGAAAAAAAACTTCCTCATTCTATCATTCATGGTAGAAACCAACTTCGAAGCATATCGATAAAACTCTTCTTGAAAATTCATGGCATACTCCTGACTAACCTCTTTCCTTGCTTTAGGTTAATAAACTCTTCTTTCTTTGCCTCCTTCAACTCTTGGGGAAAGAAAATGGTCTAGAAAAATACTAGAGAAACTATATCATAGGGCTGACTTAGCATCGTCACCCCTAGTCTATTCTCATTCTTCATACCATTGGTATTATACATCTTTTAGTTAATAGGGAGAAAATTCCCCACCCTCTATGTTCATACCATGCATAATGTGAAAGATCTTCTACATCTCAGTAATAAATCCTGGAGGATCCTCCTAAGCCCTAACTCCAGTGAACAAAGAAAGGTTCAACCTTATTAACTGACCAACCATTGTTTCTTGAGAAGATGAAGTAACAGAAGCCCCACGCTCGGCCTGAGAAGCCACCAACTGAGCTAACATATGAATATGCTAATGAAACTCAGCATTCATCATATACGCCTGAGGAGCTCAAGAAGGTCGGGAGGGAATTGGTGGAACTCTAGGAAAGTAATCAGGAACTAGACCCCTAGATTAATTCTAGACTCCATAAGTAGGATAGGTCCTATTGGGTAGGATAGATAAGTTTCAGTGAACTTTAGATCGTCTGGGAGGCATGTTCTGAAAATTAAACAAATGGGTATTAGAGAAGATTTCAGGACCTTAGACTCAAAAGCTTGAAAGTAGAACACAGGAAATAGAGACATTCCTAAATGCCTTGTTGCATCTCCCTTATGAATGTGGTTTGCTTCACACCCTTAAAAGAGGCTTTTACTCGATACGACTTTGTCGAACACCTAGTTAACCATGAACCTAGGTCTCTGATACCAATCTAACATGACCCAAACTAGGGCCTAGTCATGTCAGGTATCTTAAGTCTTACCAGGACTAGAGACCACCCCTAATATCCCACAATTAACCACCCTACATCCCATGTCTAATGAATTTTGAACATATAATAAAATAAAATAATAATAATCAAAACATAATATAGTAAGTATATAATCATAACCAAACAACCATAACCAAATGTGCAACCAATACCAATCCCAATGCCAATACCAATACAGAGGTTGACATAAATACCGACACCTTCCATGCCTATAGTAGTCTAACAAAGCCTCTAACCAAAATCGAAGAACATTCAGTTGGGATATGCCCTCGACCATAGACAAAATAATAGCAAAAGAAATAACAATAATGAAAAAGAAGTCCATAGCATGAAATGGAGTCTTCTAGAGTATGGAAGCTCAGCACTTCAATATGACTCAAAATTATCCCGGAATCCAAGTCACTAAGCAGGAGGAATGGTAGTATTGCCGATTCCTGCATTGTATGGGGACACAGCACCAGAAGATGGTTAGTTGAGTGAACACAAACATGTAACTCAGGGATAAAGATAAAGTAATATCATCATTCAAAACCAAATTAATTTTCCATATACAATCACATGTAAACATATATATACATATATCACACCAAGATAGGGAACAAGGTTTAGCATGTATTTAAAAACTTAACTCGAGTTGAGTTGCTTGATCGTCCTAAAACTACCCACAGTCTATATAGGTTTAGCTCCCCCTGCTGAAAGGGCCCTAGTATGTGTTAGCCGCACAATATGAGAAAAAAACCATCGATAACTAGTACATATCCCAAATATAAAGTACATATCCCAAATATAAAGTGTGGCATCATGCGCACGATCACCAATACCACTCTCACATTGGCAAATATGAGTTTCCAGTGTTGGTCCCCCCAGGACCCCCACCTTTCACGGCTTTACTACTAGGACCCCTTTAAGCTTATATTAAATTATTTACACATTCACAACCATTTATCAAGTAGTCTTTTTATTAGGAAATAACCATTGGTATTTTCATACCAAAATTAGAGCTTGCAAGTCTATTACCTTATGCCATATAAACCCTTAAACCAAATTAGAGTCTATTATTTCCAATTTACCAAAAGCATTTGTAATCAAACGATTGCCACCAAGGCCTTTCCAAATCCATATAAAACCAACAAAAATCAATTCATGTTTAATTTTCCATTTATGCAATGCAAGAACTTCAAGAATAATTAAACTATGTTACAAAATTATTCTCATCGAGAATTTTCCAAATGGGTTAAGGGCATGCCATTATCCAAGACAAAATCATCAAATTTAGGGTTCAACAAAGATTCTTTCATTAAATAACCATTCCCATCACCCACATGTGAAAAACCATAATTAAAACATGCATAATCACAATTTAAACCATAGAAAACAATATTCAATAATATGTGTTCAAACCCCTCAACCTTGATTTGAAAAAAACCTTTAAAGATTCATAAACAATGCTTTAAACATGTGATTTTAGTAAACTAACAATGACAGAAGAGTCACATGTTTGAATTACAAAGATTCACAAAGAGAAATTGTTCTTTAAGCCTTTAGATAACCACTTTGGATAAACCCTAGCCATTTTTTCTTAAGAGGATTTTGAGAGGGTAAAGAGGATGTTTAATCTTGTAAAGTGTAGAATGAATGACCTAAAGTGTTATTGGGACATAGGGTCTTAAGGTTATTAAGTGAGAAATTTCCAAAGTGCCCCTATCTTAAAACTGTAAAAAGAACCGTAGGTGGTTACAAGTCGACCCCTTGACTCATGACCACAATATATGACTCGTACCCTTGATTCATCACCAAGACAGTGAGTTGGAAACCCATACATTATCCACCATATGATTCCATGGTCCCACTCATTACTAGACCATACAACTGATATGGCCTAGTCGTACCCAGGACAGAACCCAAAGGATTGGACACTAGATAACATACAACTAAACTATACCACTCATCCCCTATCCTTATAGCAATAGTGTGCCACTCGTACTCAAACCAAGTCAAGTCACTAAGTTTCTTATTTGATGAAGTACTATCCTACCAACTCAACATACTACCAAATGACTTATCACCACCAACCCATAACCATAACAGAAACCCAACCACCATTCACTGGAAACCTAATGACTAGGGTTTCTTGATCCATATCTACATCATACGACTTGTATGGTTAAGTCATTAATAGGATATTTATCTGAAAGATCAAGAAATTTCCAAGGGCTAAAATCCAGGGTGTTTTAGGGGGATGCTTAAAAAGTTTAGATGCCCAACAAAAGCTCACAGTTGAGTATAATTTGACAAAAATTTGAATGAGAAGTGTGAGGGGGGAAATAGGCAGTCGACTGGTTTTTTAACTAGTCATGACTTCAATCTCGATCCAAGTTCTACGATTATAGTCACGTGGCTACCGTAATTACGATAGCATAGGTGTGCAATCATAGTAACTGAGGCTACTTTTGGTCCTCTATTTTCCCCTACTCAGTCTACTGCACAAAAATTTCACACTTTCTCTTATTCAAACCTATTCAAAACACCTTGTAGAACCACTATTTCATGGGTCAATAACAAACAAAACAAAAACCTGCTCTACTTAATCAAAAACAAAAGATACTGGCCACTATCATGGCATTGGTAGGTTGCCTCCCATCTAGCACCTAATTTATTTTTATGGTATGATGTTCTTTATCTTTTCAAGCTATATCCTCAAGGTGCCTATCGTTCGCATCTGCATCCACTAAATCAATGACAGACACCACTTGTAGTTCCATGGGTTGCTTCTTGGTTTTGCATACTTGAAAGGACATTTCATCATCTTGGACCCAAAATTTTATTTCTCCCACCTCTATATTAATGATAGATCTTCCAATTACAAGGAACGATCGACCAAGGATAATAGGTATCTTTTGGTTGATTTTACAATCAAGCACAGCGAAGTTCGCTGAAAGAAAAAGTGGTCCAACTTTACCAAAATATCAAACAAAACTCCAATCGATCTCTTGATAGACCAGTCCACCATCAAAAGCCTCATTGTTGCTGGAGTAGAGGTGCCCAAACCAAGTTTTTGATAGATTTCATAGGGTATGAGATTAATTCTTGAACCAAGTTCACACAAAGCATTTTCAAACTTGTGTGTCCCTATGGAGAAAGGGATTGTAAAGGCCCCGAGATCCTCTTTCTTTTCTATTGTAGTTATATTCATGATAGTGCTACACCGATGCATAATTTCTATGGTATCACCATGAATAAGATATTTCTTTGACATCAACTTCTTCATAAGCTTAGCATATCCTGAGATCTCTTGAATTGCCTCTAGCAACTAGCTATTAATTAACAGATTGCTAAGCTTAGCAAGGAATGACTTGAATTTAGCATTGTCCTCCATCTAAATTGAGCCTTTAAGGGAATGGAGAGGGAACCTTAATGGTAGGCAACGAATCACTTTGAAATTCATCATTCTCAACTACTATCAGATCTTCTTTTATCAATCATTTTTTCATTATCATTACTTATTTTTTATTCCCATCTTATACTTTGGAGCCTCTTTATTTGAATCATTCACATGTTTCTTCTTTACTTTTTTTCTCAATATTTTCTTCTTTTTCAACTTCCACCAAAATATCACTGAGATCCTTTCCACTCCTAGTGACTATCACTAATACTTGCCCATTATTTTTTAGATTTACAATGGTGTCACTAAAAAGTCCCTCTTTTTTACTTGAATTAAGTTGAGTGGAGATTTGGCCAAATTAAATCTCCAATTGTTTGATTGAGGTGGAGTATGATACAACTGTTTGGCTAATTTGCAAAAACTAATCCTTTAATTCTCGGACCATCTTATTTGTTCCCTCCACTATTATCAAAATATTAGCTAACACATCATCGATCTTGAATTTTTTAGGATCAATGGATTGGACTTTTTTCCTTTTTCTCGATCATTGGGAGTCATATATCGATCATACAGCCTCTCCTTGTCTCTTTAATCACGATCTCTATCACGCCAATCCTATTTTCTTTCATGAATGGTCCAACCTTGGTTCCCATTATTGCGCCCAAGTGCACACACAAGTGTACGTGATCTCACCAAGTAATACAGTAGCCTTAAATAAAGATGAATATCGATCCCTCAGAGACTTGTGTTAAGTGACTATCCAATTCCAGTTCAACTATTGATATTACACTAGTGAAAATGTAACCAAAAGAGTTTTGAATGTTATAACTAAAAATAAACTTAAAATAATGCATAAAAGTAAAGACTTTGGACAATCAATGGGTAAAAACCCAGGGTTAAAGCACAATGAACAATAATAATACACTATTGAACTTCATTCGTTGGATTGTTTATCTTTGTTTTTTATTCGTAGGCTTTATCGTATGATCATGGTCTTCCGACCTCTAACCTTTGACCTAACTGGATATTATAACTACATCATTGAGTAAGGATGTAATAATAAATTTAGATGCATTAAAATTTCATCCTACATGTACACCAAGCAAGGGTTCTAGGTATATCCCTATCCTAGATTCTAATACAAACTTCTTAGTTCATAAAATAATAAGAACCTTACTCTACTTATTCCCACGTTCTATCTTCCTATTCCTCCTCCCAAGCTCACAAGGTCAAAAATAAACATATTCTAAGGGTAAAAAATCCTTAAAATAGTTAAAACAAGGATAACAAAACAACCAAATACGATAAGCAATCAAAACAAACTCAATTCAAAGTGAAAGTAAACATGTTCTTGATCTTAACCCCGGAAAGGGGGCGTTTATCTGCTAATAGATATAACCGTAATATAAATCATTGAATACATGATATAATCTATTAAAAAGCCAAAGTAAAGAGAAAATAAACCCTAATTGAATTTTTTAGCAGCCCCTCTCCAAATCTCCAAATCGTCAAAGGTATCAAACAGCAAGTACAAGTGTAGTATTTATATTATGAGAATTTTTTCCATGTGGGAAGAGGTGGTGCGATGTGTTGCTTGATGTAAGGGAGAGAGTGGAGAGTATCATGGATTATTACCAGGGATATAGTGGCACATTGCTTGGCTTACTCCCAGGGAGTTAGTGGCACGTCGTGTCCAGATCACGTGGGCACACTAGAAAGTGAAATGTGACATCTAAATTCGTTTTAAGCCTTTGTCCTTCATAACCAAGCCTTATGGTGTTGTTTTTCCTTTATTTAAAGATTTTTCAACATAAATATATCATCATAATCAACTCACAAAGCATCCTACATCATCACACACCACAGATTAGAGCTCAAACAACAAATAATCCATAATGATGAACTAGAAAATCAAGCTAAGAACTAGTTTCGTCCACTTTGATCTTTACTTAGTGTTTTGCCACTTAGCTTGATTAAATTGTACTTTAAACATTATGAACAAGTTTTTACACACATAAATACATAATTAAAATCATTAGGAACTCATTACATATAGTAGAATCCATTGTAATCAACTATAATGACACCTAGCTTAAGCTAGTAACACTAGTTTTCTTGTCTAGACTCTAAATGAACAATTTGAATCCAAACTTGTTTGAAAACACCTTTAAACATTGTAATTGTATACTGAAATACTTTTATGCTTATTTACATAATTATTTACTAATTAATCACACAATAAGTCCTCAAAATATGGCTAAATAAGCTAGGATAACCACACTAAAGTGCATAAAACCACCTCAGATCATCACCCTACACTTAAAGCCTTGTTCGTCCTTGAACAACTCTTTACTCAAAGTATCATAACCTGAAGTGACTCCACACTTCTACTACAAATAACACTCAAGCTAGTATTACAATAACTATATAGGATGCAAGTTTCTACACTAAGCATATTGTATACACAATTGAAAGTTCAAGAATACTACTACAAAACATCCTACCTTCAAGAATTGACTCACCTAGTTAGCAAAATCAGACATATTTTTCAATCACAGACATCTGGTAATTCACCAAACTATTATGAAACATATGCCCTCACAACAAGAAAGTTACCCATAATTACTAACATTAAAGTAATTTATCACAGAATGGATACAAGAATTAAATTGTGCTCACTCTCACAAGGAATTCACATGTTAAAAAAGATGAACCATATGCTTGCCCTTAGTGTAGTACTCCACTAAGATCATAATGTTAAAACTTGGATCAAATAGGTCTTTATGAGTTGTAATGTAGGCTAAGGGATGGGTAGAAATCATTTTGGCTAGTAATAGTGACTATCTCCCCTAAACACTTTAATACATCACATTATACAATTAAGACCAATCTAACAACCACTTTACACCACTTTTGTTTACCCCTATCTTTTGTTTTGCCCCATCTTATTAAGCTCATTCACATGCACATGGTGGGAGTATTGTCTATTCACAACTTATTCAATCATAAAAATTTTGCTTCTTTACATTACACAACTCCTAACCACAACCCAGAACAATTATATACACCAATAACTATCATTTTGGGGCTTTATTTTTGCCTTTCTCCTACTTTAATTTCAAACTCCTTACTCAATTAATTTACACTAAAATGCTTAGGAGATTTGGATCAAATTAAGGTCAATCAAAGAAGAGGATTAGGCTACATATTAGGCTTACAAAGAAATAGCTAAAGGCTCAATAGGGTTAGCTAGGATTATGCATAAGGGTATGTAAGAAAAAAGGTATTAACATGGCTATCAAAGAAATGCCTATATAACCTCCTAAACGTACACTCTTTATTTCACTTTGCATACACACTAGGCAAGTTCTCGACATCAGATGCAACCATGAATATACAAACAACCTCACACACTTGTAACACATGCTCAACTCAAGCATGACCATCATACTCTCTCAAAAAAATAATAGCATGAATTTATAATTAAGCCTACAAGTACAAGAGTCATAATCATGAGCCTAGGAGTCTAAAAAGTAATAATTCACACAATCAATATACTTTTTACAATCAAAACACTTGAATCATGTAATCAAATATAGCACCAACAAGAATATCTTATTTATTCCTAACACAAAAAAATTAAAATTAAAATGGGACCGCACACTTAAAAATCTACTTTGTCCCCAAAGTGTACTTAAAAGTGGAGATAGAAATACTCCTTCAGGCCTCTAGGCATAGATAGTAGCATCTTTATACATCAAGCGAGTCTAGAGAACCCATACTTAGTCTTCGCCATTCTCCTTAGCTCAGGATTTTTGGTACTCAGATTTCTCATCAACTTGTGAATCCACAAAAACAAAACTAGTAAAGTAAAAACAAGAAATATTGAAAATAAAACCTACCTTAACTAAGGTTGCCCCCCAAGTAGCGCCTCATCCATTTTCCTTCATCCTCCTCCTCACACTCAAATTTCATCTTCTTATTCATTTTATATCTCTTGAGTGCGAACTCTCAAGGTTAGCATCCTTCTTAACTATAGCCTTTTTAGGCTTATCAATCGTATCATTTTGGGCTGAGTTATTGGTGGTCTGGGCTGCTCAATGAGAAAGTCTAAGGAGGTCTTTTTGGAATAGACTCCACCATCCTACACTTATCTTCTTCGATCACTATAATCATGCATAGATCCTTGTAGTGGGATAGTTTGTTGAGAGTTTTGTACACTTTGAATACTATCTCTTCATCATCCAGCCTTATTATGAGTGAGCCCTCTCTCACATCTATCAATGCTCCTCCCATCAATAAAATTGGTCATCCCAAGATGATTGGCACTCTTTCATCTACCTTAAAATCTAAAATATTAAAATTAGCATGGATAATAAGCTTACCAACCTTGATAAGAACAACCTCTATTATTTCTTTAAGATGGGCAAAGGTTTGGTCTGTCATTGGAGTACAAATTTGCTCAGATTTGATTTCCCTAAGCCTAGAGTGTTGAACAAGGAGAAATTCATCAAGTTGATAATGGCCCCCAAATCACTAAGTGCGTAGACCACCTCACTGCTGCCAATTTGAATCGGAAGAGTAAAACTCCCAGGGTCTTTGAGCTTTTTGGGCATCTTCTGCATTACCACAAAATTTCACTTCTCAGTGATTGTTATGTCTCAATATCCTGTAGCTTAACTCTATTCGTGACCCCATCCTTCAAGTACTTAGCATACTTAGGCATTCCCTACAAAATATCTAAAAGAGAAAGGTTAATATAAATCTCTCTAAATATGCAAAATAACTTCTTAAAGAATGTAGTCTCTTTCACTTTTGTATGCCTATGTGGGAAGGGTAATGGTGGTCTCTCCTTAACCTATTCAGAGTTTTTGAGTACTCAGACTTCCTCGATTTTTCAGCAGCTTTGTCATCTACTTGATTAGGAGCCTTTGGAGGTTCAGTATTGAGCTCTTTACCACTCTTCAAAGTGATTTCAATTACTTGCTTAGGATTTTCAGTATCACTTGGTAAACTACCTTGAGGCTTGGCATTTTGTCCTGCTTCTATCTAACCTATCTACAACTCCAAGTTCCTTATATTAATCTACTGGTTCTTCATATCTTCTTACTGTCTCTTTATATCTGCTACCAACTGTGCTTGAGAAGCTAAAATTTGTTTTCGCATCTATTTCATATTGCTAGTGGCCTGATTTACTTAAACTCATGGTTGCTGAAATTGTTGTTGTTGGGTGTTTCATTATTGATTTAGTGGCTGAGTCTGTTTCTTTAGATTGTAAACATTCCCATAATTCAACCTTTGAACATTGCCCAGGAACATCACTAACTCTGGATTGGCAGCACACATATCCGCATAATGGCCACTATTGCCACAAACTATGCACTAAATACTCATCTGCTGAATTGCATTCACTATTGTTACAGGCTCTATAACCCCAACGTTATATTGCTGAATTTAGTTTTTAACTAATTCTATAATGCAACAATATAAGTGGATATAGCAAAAAACAGGTCCACTTCCAACATACCTGCAACCTTCTTTGTAGTATTTCTTGAGTCAAAATGCCACTCAAGATTTCCTTATGCAATTCAGTTTAACAAGGTATACAGCTCATCATACGTCAATTCCAATGCTTGATCACCTGCAACTGAATCTAACAAAATTTTCATATTGTGATCAAGTGCCTCAACAAAAGTGTGAGCTAATACCTTATTGGACTGTTGATGATATGGACAGTCCCAAAAAAAATCTTTGAACCTCTCCCATTCATAATATAAATTCTCACCTGGCTTCTGTTTAAAGCATAAATCTCACTAGGCAGTTTCAAAGTCTTGCCAGATGAAAAGAATTCGATGAGAAATTTCCGAGCTAAGTCACCTAAGTTGTGATTGAACTTGCCAGCTCGGCATTCAACGACTTCTTCACTTCTCCTAATAGTGAAAAAAGAAATAGTGTCAGCCTAACATAATTAGTTGACACACCCATAGGGATGAATGTGTCAATGATCTCCAGAAAGTTTCGCAGATGGACTTGTGGATCTTTATGTGAAATCCCCATAAATTGTCAACTGCTGATTAAAAGATGCACTATTTTTTGTTTCAGCTTAAATTTACCTCCAACATCCAGTTTCTGAAAAGAGGAGGTCAAATTTATTGGAAGTGGGATTTCCACTTAGCAAACTATTTAGTGGGATAGTTGACCATCGGCCATTAGAGCAGGATTGTCTTGTTCCTATTAAATTTGCGGAATACAGGGGAGAAGGATTGCTTCTCTGCTTAATTGATGAAATCGTTGCTCGGGTTCGGGGCTTGTTTTAATCAAATCCCTATCCCTTGCCAGCTTACTAGTCTGTATACCTATTTCTTGTAAATTCAATACCAAGACCAAGTGTAAAGCACCAAAGAAATCTAAAAAGTAAAACTATAAAAAAAATAGTTGTCAATTTACAATTCCCTGACAGCGACACCAAAAACTTATTGGACACACGCAAGTGTACGTGGTCTCATCAAGTAATATAATGGAACTATCCAATTCCAGTTCAAATATTGAGATTAAACTAGTGAAAATGTAACCCAAAGAGTTTTGAATATTATAACTAAAAGTAAACTTAAAATAATGCATAAAAGTAAAGACTTTGGAAAATCAATGGATGAAAACCCGGGGTTAAAGAACTATGAAAAATCATACTACGCTATTGAACTTCATTTATTAGATCACTTATCTTAGTTTTTGAGTCGAAGGGTTTATCGTATGATCATGGTCTCCCGGCCTCTAACCTTCTACCTAACTGGATATTACAACTACATCATTTAGTGGGGATGTAATAATTCATTTAGATGTATTAAAATGTCATCCTACATGTGAACCAAGCAAGGATTCTAGGTATACCCCTATCTTAGCTGCTAATTCAAATTCATTAGTTCATAAAAGAATAAGAACCTTACTCTACTCATCCCCACGTTCTATCTTCCTATTCTTCCTCTCGAGATTATAAGGTCGATAATATATGTATTCTAAGGGTCATGAATCCTTAAAATAGTTAAGAAAAGTATAAAAAACAACCAAATATGATAATCAATCTAAACAAACTCAATTCAAAGTGAAAGTAAACATGTTCTTGGTCTTAACCCAGGAAAAGGGGCATTTAGCCACTACTAGACATAACTGTAATCCAAATCAATGAATACATGATATAATCCATTAAAAGGATAAATTAAAGAGAATAAAATCCCTAATTAAAGTTTTTATAATTGCCTATCCAAATATCCAAATCATCCAAAGTATCAAACAACAAGTACAAGTGTTGTATTTATAGTAGGAGAATTTTTACCGTGTGGGAAGAGGTGGTGTGATGCATTGCTTGATTTAAGGGAGAGAGTGGGATACGATGTCTTATTCTTAGGGAGATATTGGTTCTTTGAATGGCTTAATACCAGGGAGAGAGTGGCGCATCGCATCCATATTACATGGGCACACTAGAAAGTGCAATTTGACATCTAAACTCATTTTAAGCCTTTATCCTTCAATAACAAGCCTTGTGATGTTATTTGCCTTGATTTATAGATTTTTAAACATCCATATATCATCATAATCAACTCAAAAATAATCCTACATAATCTCACACCTCGTATTAGAGCTCAAAACAAGAAACAATCCATGACTATGAACTAGAAACTAAAGCTAAGAACTAGTTTCGTCCACTTTGATCTTTACTTCGTGTTTTCCCTCTTGTCTTGTTTCAATTGCACTTTGAACATTATGAAAAATTTGTTCCACACATAAATAAACAATTCAAACCATTAGGAACTTATTACACACATTAGAATCCATGGTGATCAACTAGAATGACACCTAGCTTAAGCTAGTAACACTAGTTTTCTCGTCTAGACTCTAAATGATTAATTTGAATCCAAACTTGTTTGAAAACACCTTTAAACATTGTAATCGCAAACTGAAACACTTATATTATTATGTATATCATTATTTAATCATTAATAACATAAGAATTCATCAAACCAAGGCTAAATAAGCTAGGATAACAACACTAAAGTGCATAAAACCACCTCAAATCACCCACTTTGCCTTTGATAGGCCGGGTGGGAACCCACCGTATAGTTAGCCAAATATTGAATTTCTTCATCAAGTCTCTTGTTCTCTTCTTCTTCATATCCCTTGAATGCCACAGCATTCACCTTTTTTATGGGTTCACCCATCACATGCTTTGTTCTAAGCTCTAATTGGGTCATCATTTTTGTCATATTTTCCTCCCTCTTTTCATCCCCCTTCCTTTGCTCATTATAAACATAGGAGGTGGTAGGTTAACCTTTAGCTACCTTGGTGTCTCGGGTATGCCACCTACAATTTTTCTTCATGTCTTCCTCGTGCAAGTTTGTAGCTACATTATAAGACAACTTCACAAGTGAACCCTCAGCATTGTCCATCATGGTTTTGTTTTATTGATCCAAATCCCAGTACAAGATTTAGAGAAGCATCTTTTCTGGGACCTCGTAGTTGGTACATTGAATGATCTTTCCATTAAATCTATCCCACACATCATATAGAGGTTCTTCATTTAATTAATGAAAATTATTGATTTTATCACGTAATTACAATATCTTAGATAGTGGAAAGTATCAATCAAAAAAGGCAATGGTAAGTTCATCCCACGAGTTATTTACTTAGCAAGAAAATATCATTGCCATAATACCACTTCACCCATTAGAGAAAATGGGAAGAGGCGCAGCCATATGGACTCTCGTGAGATGTGAGCAATGTCGAAGGGAGCACAAGCTTCCATAAAATTCTTCAAGTGCAAGTTGGGGTCTTCATTAGCTTGCCCCCAAAAGATACCTTTCATTTGAATTATGTTCAACATAACACTCATGATATGGAATACCCCATTCCCTTGATTAAGAGGAATATTGCTAGCACTAGCATGTCCAACATCATGGAGTTGCTCCTCATCATCAAGGGGCCCATCAAAGGTCTCGGCATTAGTTGCATGGTCACTCATAGTGTGGTGGACACTATTTAAATCACCTAAAAATTAAAAAAAAACAAAATAAATAACAACCACTACAGGTAAATCCAAAAGCTATTATCAACATCGCACAAATGAAAACTAAGTTTCACTTTCCGGCAAAGGCGTCATTTTGATCATGCTCAACTTACTCCATAATAAATGGGTAAGATGATCGTAGTCAAGTATATTAACCCAACGTGAGTTGGGGTCGAATCCTCAAGGAGCAAACCTAGTATTCAAAACCTATGGGTGTTGAGAGTGTCTAAGTATATACCCATAGTGTAAACACAATGAAATACATGAATTAAAATGGGGTAATTGGTTGTAAAGTTAATTACCAAAGTAAAATCAAACTACCAATTCAAGGAAACAAATGTTGCTAAGATTTCAATATGAGATAAGTCTTGGGATTATGTCTTCCTAGGGGCAAATAATGTATGGGTTTATGACTATCGAATGCAAATTATAGTTAATGACTACATTGGTAGGTTAGGTTAGGGGTTCTTGATGTTATTTTGTCAACCAAACCTCAAGATTATCACCCATGGACCCTTTCAGATACCTCATGGATGTGCCCAGCAAATCTATCCAATACCTCAATTAGGCATCCCTATTTCTAGGAAGATGTCCAAAACATAGCTAATTCTCAACTCACCTTTATTTCTAAGATAATGGAAAGGTAAAAAACTACATCTAGCTATTGTTCACTAATGCCTTGTCACCCATCACTCTCTTTCAAGTTATACTCAAGAAAGTCAAGTTGTATCAGTTTCCTTCCATCGAGTCCTGGGGTACTTGTACTCGAAAAATATAGCTGTGTGCCTAGAGCCATATCATGTTATCACGATACTCTCAGTCAAGCCATGATCTGTAGAATTTAGTTAGTCATGTGACTCAGGAAAACTCAGTAATCTCAGTTATCTCAGTAGTCCAATAATCTCAATGCTTAGTAACCTCAGCAACCTCAGTATTCAAAGTTAATTTCAATAACTTCAGTACTCTTAACCATTCTTGAGAACTCAGTACAATCCATTAGTCATCGGAATATAGTAAACTTAGTTTAGCTTCGCTAAACAATACCACTAGTATCAGTCCAGTTAATCAGTATCAGTTTAGCTAATCAATTCAGTTCAGTTCAGTTGTTCAGTTCAGCTTAGTTATTCAGTTTAGTGTCCTTCAGATGGGAGTAGAAGTTAGCATCGAGTGCACCCAAGGATGGGAACTCACCTGCCTTTTTAGGGTATGATTCTTAGCAGTCATCTTTCTGTTCTGGAGCTACATAGACAGCGTAGGCTGAAATATCTTAACCTGTCAGAATAGGGTTGATGAGGTGGCTTAGCCTATCATTTTAGGGTTTCTACTATTCTCATTTGAGTACCTGCCAGATTAGGGTCACTCATAGATATCCTTACCAGTGGCGCGATATTGACACCCCTCCAGTTGAGGAAGAGAATGGACCCCAACTTAGCTATATGAGTTATTAGGGCATGTCGGTTAGACAACTACTTCCTACAGTCTCAGTTTCAGTCCCAGTCTCAGTAAAAGAACTCAAATAGTTCTTTAAATTTATGGACTGTCAGATGCAGTCACTTATGCTATCATTTATATTAGTTTTCGGAACTCATGTTATCAGTCACACCAATTATCAAAATTCATGATATCAGTATTCAACTTTAGGACTATCAGACACAATCAACCAGACCAGTTCTTCATAATCAGGACTGTCATATACTGTTATTCATGTATCAGTAACATAGTATTAGTCCCTCGGTATTTAGTAATACTGTACCAGTTCCTCACTTAATAGTGATTTACATACTCAGTATTCAGTTTCAGGACTGTTAGACACAGTCAATCAGACCAGTTCTTCATAATTTGAACTGTCATAAATAGTTTTTCATCTATTTAGTATCTCAGTATCTCAGTATCATTACACTCATGTTATCAGTATTCAGACTCAGTAGTCAGTATCTCCACGAGTTTAGTTACAGTTACGTATGCATATATGTATTCTCACGTTCATATCAGTCAGTATTGTTCATTCATATAACCTTTTGCATTTAGCCTACCTCACTCATATACTCAGTACATTCAAACGTATTGACGCATTTACACTATGGTGTTTTCTCTTATCTTACAACATAGGTTCAGAGGCATGAGCTCCAGATCAACAGTAACATTTCAGTTTTCAGAGTTTGCAGTGAGTCCTTCTCATTTGAAGATGATATGATTATTACTTCATTTACTATTTTAGTTCAGTTGCTAGATGGAGTTAGTTGGGGACATGTCCCATCAACTCCTTATTCAAAAAGTTTAGAGTCTTTCTGGACTATACCATATCAAACAGTTATTTCAGATTTATTTTGGTATTATTATACCATTTTCAGACATTGTCTTATCAGATGTTTATTAAGATTTGAACCTTATGGCCATTTAGTACATGTTTCTGTATTTTCTTGTTTTATTATGTAGTGTATAGGTATAGATATCAGTCATGGTTTAGTTTGTGGTCCTTCGGGGTCATGAGCACCATGTAGCATTTTGATTCAGAAAATCAGGGTGTTACAAACTTGTATTAGAGCCTAAGGTTTAATAGATTCCTAGGAAGTTTGAAAACCGCATCTAGTAGAGTCTTATACATGCGTGTGTTGTGCACCACACTTATGTGCAGAAGGCTATGAGATGTTTTAGGAACAGTTTTCCTTCTTTCATGTGTCAGATCGTGCTATAGCAAGGTTCTCTAAGAAACTCATATAGATTCTCATCATTTTTTACTCATGTTAATTCCACCTTACTTTCAAGGTAACAGAAATAGTGAAGCTCAAGTCCTAAAGATAGGGCTTTCTCAGACAGTATCCCATCAGTTAAGTTATGTTCCAAAGTTGTACGGATCTCATTCATGATCATGAGAATTTGTTCTCGAACCCAGATTTATATATGCCATAAGATCTCTTCTCAAAATACTATAATAGCATATGAACCAGAGTTAGAAGCATGAACCCAGGAGTTTAGCAGTAGATAAGTTGGGATACAATATCCAGATTGAGCAGACTATGTATTTATGGGGATAGTTGTGCCAGAATGAATCAGTAAGCTTGAAGAGTGTGAGTTAAAAATTTAAGTTTATTGACTTAAAATTAAGCATGAAGGTGTGAATGTGATATTAGTAGTATGTGAGGAAACATAGGCAAATGATGTGTTTAGTAAGGCGAGCATGTGTTGATCAGAGTATAAGTATGTGATGATGATTTCAGTGCAATCCAGAGATTAATTTAGTGTTCACAGACTTATGATGATGGCTTAAATCTAAGGGAGAGATGATAGATCAAGTAACCAAGTCAAGCTCTCAAATTCCAGTATTAGTGCTAATATGTACAGAAAAGCAGTTAGGGAAGGCGATTCCCGACCCATTCTTATCTCAGCATAAAGCTTCGTACTTCAGTTAGCATAGTTCCTATGCATGCTTCATGTCTCAGATTCTATGGATATAGTTTATGTCCACACGTAGTCCATAGAATTATGTTTGCTTTCAATTCCCAGTATAGGAAGTTCAGTTATAGATCACTCAGTGTTACAAATCATATTCTATGAACTCAAAAATTCCAAACTTAGGTCATGCAGCTCATGACTCATGTACACGTATCATGATCGCCTATATACTTAGTTTCCATGGCTTATGCTATGCCCCCACTGATCAGATAAATTTAGACTATGTCATGTATATCCTCAGTCCAGACCTTTTGGTAAATTTATTCCATGGATATGCCATTCCTCATGTTTCAATCATTTGTCAAATTCAGTCAGTATCCACTCATGTTTTAAGTCCTCCTGATGTAACCTCTTCACTGAGCTCTCTTTATAAGAATAGTGTAGTGTTGAAAAATTTCCTAGATGGGAGAGAGTTAACGTTTCATGTTAAGAGCAGATTATTGCATGCATGTTTTATACGAGGGTGTAGATATGAAGATAGGCTTGAATAATCTATTAGTATGCAAGTAAAGGGATAGCAAGAGGTAGTACTTAGAAATTGGAAAAAAAATTCAAACATTCAAAGTGTGAATGTATGCTCAGATCCTTGACTTATGTCAGCCTTCATTATGCAACTATCATAACTCAGTTTCCATCTCAGTTAAAGTTTCAGTACTCAATACTCAGTAATTAGTGCTCATCTCAGAATTAAGCACTTCAGTATAAGTCAAAACCTCAGTTTCAGCATTCAGTTATTGGGACCCAGTATTTAGTTCTAGTATGGATCCTAGTTACAATCTTAAGTTATAGTGTCACCTTTAGATCTGTATTTAGCTAAGAAATTTAGTTCAGTTTTAGACTTGTTTGACCATAGCATACAGTTATCAGCTACTCAGTTATAGGTATTTAAATACCTCAGTCTATGGAATGTTTCCAAATCATGTAATACGTTTGGTCCTACATTTTCAGACAATATAGCTTTCATGAAATCCATATCAGTTACCTCATGTTACTTAGTCAGTCCCTTCTCATATCTATAATACTTTATGGCCTCAGCCCAGCTACTCAGATTAAGTATAATTCCGTCTTGCCTACCTAGCATTCAGTTACCAGTTACTCAGTTAATCAGATAAGTTAGTATATCTATGCATTCGTGCATCACGCTTCAGTTTTAGATCTCAGATAATCAATCACGATTTCAAACCTATGTTCCTTGTGCATCGCCTCAACTTCCTCAACATCTCAGAAAGGTCAGCCAACATCCTTCAAGGGACATAGTGTCCCAAAAGGGAGATATATTATATCCCCAGCTTCCATGATTTAAACATGTCGTTTTCTTTGATGAATCTATATTGGAGAAAGTGTTACTTATAAGCCGACCCTCTAGCTTCAAAACTCAGTAGTGAGCCATGTACTCAATGGCTCAGTATACCCATGACACAATACTCTGTCCATGTCATGCATTACAGACTCAGTTCAGTTCTTGTATCATGTTCTAGACATAGTTATGTTCTTATATTTTCGCTCATACATATTAAGTAATCAATGTCAGACTCATCGGTATTTTCAGTTCATGGTAGCAGTCTTCTTTGAGCTTACTCATTCTCATATTCAAATTTTAGTACAAACTTCATATTCAGCTCCATGCTCTGTTCCCAGTTCAAATATCTTTACCATTGCATATTTATTTGCATGATGATGAGCCAGTTTAGTCATATATTCATGCATCAGATATGCGTAATCAGCTTATCAGTACTCTCCCTCATGTACTTATAAATCAGTTACACATGCATCAGATATGCATGTTCAGTATAGTATGTTCAGCTTATCAATCATGTCAGCCATGAAATAATGATCAGTCATTCATGCTCTATATTAATGTCAGTTTTCTTTTCTCTTATCTCAGCCAGTCTCATTTGAGGACAAATATTCCCAAGGGGGAGATATTGTAATACCCCATATTTTGGACTAGAATAAAAATCCATTATTCCTATGCGCGTAGACGTTACAAAAGTCTCGAATCCTATGTAAATTTAGTATATTAATAAATTATGTAGTGTGGTAATCTATTTGAGCATGAATTTAGATCATAGAGGCTCCCTAACTCAAGTACAAGGTGAAAGCTTTCCTATCGTTTAAGTTTTATTGAGCGTCAAAACTTTGATCAACTTAAATTGGTTATAACTCGTTGTATATATTGAATTAGAGGCCCTAATATATATCAAATGATTTTTTTTTGAATTATCTTTCCAATGATACCAATTTTGTCCAAATCCGACACCCGAGCAAGAAGTTATGACTTTACAAAGTGGAGTACGTTGCCTAACGTAAAGTGTGCGACGCACAACCTAAAGTATGGCATAAGGTGTGCGACGCACAAATTAATATGTGCGATAAGGTGTGCTATGCACACCCTAATATTTGTGATAAAGTGTGCGCCGCACATGTTGTAGTCCAGGTGACTTAAACAGTCCGTTTTTGGGGCAAAATAGTCCTTTTCCCACCCCTATATAATGACTAAACATGGAATTAAGCCCTTATTCAACCAAAACATATTCTTTTTCTCAAAATCCTCTCAAGAACACAAGCTAGAGTTTTTATAGAAGATTCAAGTTCGAGCAATTCTCTCTATCAATTTTCATGTAATTAAGAAATAAGTTATGCGTAGTGTTCATCTATGGATCCCTTTCATTCATAGAGCTCAAGAACCATGTTTTAAATAATAGATTATGATCTTTATGTTGTTGTGTGATTATGTTCATGTTGATGGTTGTTAATTGTTTTTCAAGATGGTATCTAAATATGTTTCCAAGAAGTGTATGGGCATGTTAGTTGGAAACCCATGAATTTGGGTGGTTCAAGATTTCTAAATTTGTTAAGTACACCTATGCTCAATATTGTGCATGTAAGGTGTTTGATAAAATATCTAGAATGATAAAAATCATGTATTATAACTTAGGGGTGAACTATATGATAAATTCATGCTAGTCTATTATGTTCAAAGAGTTCACTTGTCATTGTTGTGCAATATATGTGAACTATATGCTTTCCATGCTATGAACAAGATCATGATTTTGAAGTATCATATGAGTTATCCCCAAATTATTACAATATGAACTAAATGTTACATGTGTTTCCATTCCCTTATGCTTAAATAGTTTTCATGTTATCGGTATGAACAGTATATTTTGTCAGAATGCCCATGATATTAGAATATGAGATTCATGAATTGAATATAAGCATTCCTATTCATGTTAGATATTATGATGACCATGTACTTCATGAAATCCCTTACTCATGTATTATGGATTGTTATTGATGCTCATGTACTCAAAAAAGTTAAGTTGTGTCAGTTTTGTTCCATCGAGTGCTGGGGGTACTTGTACCCAAATAAAGTAGTTGTATGCCTAGAGCCATGTCATGTTATCACGATACTCTCAGTCAAGCCATTATCTATAGAATTTAGTCAGTCAAGTGACTTAGGAAAATAATCTCAGTTATCTTAGTAGTCCAGTAATGTGAGTATCTCAGTTCTTAGTAACCTCAGCAACATCAGTATTCACAGTTAATCTCAGTGACTTTAGTACTCTCAACCAGTCCATAGAACTCAGTACATTCCATCAGTCATCGAAATACAGTAAACTTAGTTTAGCTCCGCTAAACAATACCACTAGTATCAGTCCAGTTAATAGGTATCAGTTCAGCTAATCGGTTCAGTTTAGTTATTTAGTTCAGTTAAGTTATTCAGTTCAGTGTCCTTCAGATGGGAGAAGAAGTTAGCACCGAGTGAACCCAAGGATGGGAACTCACCTGCCAGTTCAGGATGTAATTCTTAGCAGTCATCCTTGTGTTGCAGAACTACGTAGCTAGCGTAGGTTGAGACATCTTAACCTGTCAGATTAGGATTGATGAGGTGGCTTAACCTATCAGTTTTGGGTTCCCACCATTCTCATTTGAGTACCTTCCAGATAAGGGTCACTCACAGCTGTCTTTACCAGTGGCACGATGTTGACACCCCTCTAGTTAGGGCAGTGACTGGACCCCAACTTAGCTATATACGTTATTTGGGCATGGCGGTTAGACAACTACTTCCCACAGTCTCAGTTTCAGTCCTTGTCTCAGTAAAAGAACTTAGATAGTTCTTTAGATTTGTGGACTATCAAATACAGTCACTTATTCTATCAGTTATATCAATTCTCAGAACTCATGTTATCAGCCATATCAATTATCAGAATTCATGATGTCAGTATTCAGCTTTAGGACTGTTAGACACAGTCAACCAGACCAGTTCTTCATAATCAGGACTATCATATACAATTATTCATGTATCAGTAATATAGTACTAGTCCCTCAGTATTTAGTAATACAGTATCAGTTCCTCACTTATTAGTGATTTACATAATCAGTATTTAGTTTCAGGACTGTTAGACACAGTCAATCAGACCAGTTCTTAGTAATTCGAACTGTCAGGAATAGTCGTTCATCTATTCATTATCTAAGTATCAATACACTCATATTTTTAATAGTTAGACTCAGTAGTCAGTATCTCCACGAGTTCACTTACAGTTACATATGCATTTATGTATTCTCACGTTCATATCAGTCAATATTACTCATGGATATAACTCTTTGCATTTAGCCTACCTCACTCATATGCTCAGTACATTCAGACGTACTGATGCATTTGCGCTATGGTGCTTTCTCTTATGTTACACCATTGGTTCAGAGGCATGAGCTCCAGATCAGCAGTAGCATTCCAGTTTTCAAAGTTTGCATGAGTCCTTCTCATTCGAAGACGATATGATTATTGCTTCATTTACTATTTTAGTTCAGTTGCTAGATGAAGTTAGTTGGGGACATGTCCCATTAACTCTTTATTCAGACAGTTTAGAGTCTTTCCAAACTACAGCATGTTAGACAGTTATTTCAGATTCATTTTGGTATTATTATACCATTTTCAGACATTGTCTTATTAGATGTTTATTCAGATTTGAACCTTATGGCCATTCAGTACATGTTTCTACACTTTAATTTTATATTATGTAGTGTACAGGTATAGATATCAGTCATGGGTTAGCTTGTGGTCCTTCGAAGTCACGAGCACTGTGTAGTTTTACAATTCAGAAAATCGGGGTGTTACAAGGTAACCAAGTGAATCTCCTTCATGGGAAAGTTCGAGTTAACTACCACCAATCCAAATGCCCGAGCAAAATCCTGAAGTGCCACTACTTCAACATTCCTTACACTGAACCCATGTCCTACATGCACATCATCATAACCTTTCAAAGAAGACCCTATGTGCCCGTTGGAATCCCTTACTATGAAAAGCTTCTCATTATTAGGGAAACTCCTCACCATCTCGTCCAAATCCTCCAAAAATCTCTTCTTCTCTTCATCATCCAAGCCTACATGGGGTGCATACGCACTAATAATATTCCAAGAAGACCCTCCAATAACAAGATTAATTGATATCATCCTATCATTGACCCTCTTAACCTACTGCTTGCTTCCAAAGCTCATCATCTACTAAAATACCTACATCATTCCTATTCCTCACGCTCTTGAGTACCATAACTTATAACCATCTACTACTCTCACCTTACAACCTACCCATTGGTTTCTTGGAGACGAGCTATATTAATTCGCCTTTCCCTAAGAATTTTCACTAATTCTAATGACTTCTCTGATAAAGACCCTATGTTCCACAACACTACTCTCAACCTATGAAGAGAGAATGCACACGTATATATATTGTGTGTTACTTGTCGTAATTTTAAGACAATAAATATGAGCACCATCCTTTTTCATTGTAGCCTTAGTAGTATTTTAAGTGTTATGTGTGTATACGATAAAAAATTATGATAATTAAAGTGTTTAATCAAAATAAAATCATATTAATTAAGCTATGATGTACTTTATAACTATATATGTATATTGTGGGTCCAATAATAATTAAAAATTAATTATAATTTTTTAAAAAAAATTATATACAAATGACATTGAGGAAATTATTAAAAAATAATTCTAAAATTATTTAAAAATAAAAAAATGATTATTTTAAAAAATTAGAAATTTTTTTAAAAAATGAAATAAATTATTAAAAAATTATTTAAAAAATAAAAAATTAATTATTAAAAAAATTATAAAAGTTTTTAAAAAATAAAAATAAAAAATGGCATTGAGGATATAAATTATGAAAATATAATTATAAAATTATTTGAAAAATAAAAATAAAAAATTGAATATTTAAAAAATATATTTTTTAAAAAATGAAATAAATTATTTAAAAAATAAAAAAATAATTATTAAAAAATTATAAAACTTTTTAAGAAATGAAAACAAAAAATAGCATTGAGGATCCAAATTATTAAAACATAATTATAAAATTATTTAAAAAATAAAAATAAAATCCTAATTATAAAAAACAAATTATAAAATTATTTAAAAAATAAAAAACTAATTATTAAAAAGAAATTATAAATTTTTTTAAAAAATAAAAATAAAAA
>NC_061111.1:93680105-93681132 GCF_002878395.1 Capsicum annuum | reverse complement strand
GTATTGTTTTATTAAAAAAAAAAAATTGGGACCCCCTAATGCTTTTTTGCCTAATTATAAAAAAGAAATTATAAAATTATTTAAAAAATGAAAAACTAATTATTAAAAAAAATTATAAATTTTTTTAAAAAATAAAAATAAAACTCCCCCACCTACCCCCAGCCCCTCAGCCCCCAGCGTATTGTTTTATTAAAAAAAAAAAATTTGAGACCCCCTAATGCTTTTTGTTTTTTCAAAAAGGGCCTTTAGTGTTTACAAAAAAAAAAAAATTGTTATTAAAAAAATTTTGGGGCCCTCAATGCCACTTGACATCTTTTTATTTGTAAAGTAAAAAAAAATGTTCCTCACGTGCCTCCCACGATGGCACTGCACGCACAGTGCCACATAGGCAAAAAAGGCCCAATTGAAACAAAATGTAGGGGGTTTAGGGGCCTGATAGGAACAGACCTTAGTTTAGGTGTCTAAGTGAATTTTGACAACAAGTTTGAGTGTCTATCGATGTCTTTGTCCTTTATAAATCTAAGTTAATTTTACTTTACCGTCTAACATTTAAGGTTTGAAAAATGATACCCCTTTCATATATTAAAAAGAAATGTTAACCTACCTATACATATTTCTCGGTGAGATTTTTCTTTTTTCAATAAAGATTTTTTTTTTAAAAAAAAAAAAAAAAAAAAAAAAAAGTTTCAACCCCCCCCCCCCCCCCCGCCCCCACAAATCCTTAAAAAGCCACTGAATTTCTAGGAATATTTTTTGTGTTAAAACATGAGGAAAATTTTCTCACGCTAATTTTCGACACTATATGTTTTAGGTATAATCTCCCTCCGTTTCTTTTAATTGTCATGTATTTTAAATGTAGTTTCTAAATATTTATCAAATTAAAAAATCGACAGAGATTTATTTTTTTTGTCCATTTTTTTCCTTAGTACTGATTATTCTAGAATTAAGATGCATATAAATAGATTAAAAAAAACATAAATAAGAGATATATTAATCAAATTATATTCTTAATTATCTTTTTTTTTTT